>NC_091758.1:42805855-43105855 GCF_043380555.1 Nothobranchius furzeri | reverse complement strand
TGATATTATTTATACATTTTTAGGACACATACCTTAGTAGGATATTCTTTATACATTTTTAGGACACTTACTGTAGTATGATATTAATTATACATTTTTAGGACACATACTATAGTATGCAATTATTTTTACATTTTTTAGGACACATACTATAGTATGATATTATTTATACTTTTTAGGACACATACTATAGTATGATATTATTTATTCATTTTTTGGACACATACTAAAGTATGATATTATTTATACATTTTTAGGACACATACTATAGTATGATATTATTTATACATTTTTAGGACACATACCTTAGTATGATATTATTTATACATTTTTAGGACACATACCTTAGTATGATATTATTTATACATTTTTAGGACACATAGTATAGTATGCAATTATTTTTACATTTTTTAGGACACATAATATAGTATGATATTAATTATACATTTTTAGGACACATACTATAGTATGATATTATTTTTACATTTTTTGGACACATACTAAAGTATGATATTATTTACACATTTTTAGGACAAATACTATAGTATGATATTATTTATAAATTTTTAGGACACATACCTTTGTATGATATTATTTATTCATTTTTAGGACACATACTATAGTAGGATATAATTTATAAATTTTTAGGACACATACTATAGTATGATATTATTTTTACATTTTTTGGACACATACTAAAGTATGATATTATTTTTACATTTTTTGGACACATACTATAGTAGGATATAATTTATACATTTTTAGGACACATACCATAGTATGATATTATTTATAAATTTTTAGGACACATACCTTAGTATGATATTATTTATACATTTTTAGGACACATACCTTAGTATTATATTATTTATACATTTATAGGACAAATACTATGGTATGCAATTATTTTTACATTTTTTGGACACATACTAAAGTATGATATTATTTATATATTTTTAGGACACATACTACATAATGATATTATTTATACATTTTTAGGACACATACCTTTGTATGATATTATTTATTCATTTTTAGGACACATACTATAGTAGGATATAATTTATAAATTTTTAGGACACATACTATAGTATGATATTATTTTTACATTTTTTGGACACATACTAAAGTATGATATTATTTATACATTTTAGGACACATACTATAGTTTGATATTTATACATTTTTAGGACACATACCTTAGTATGATATTATTTATACATTTTTAGGACAAATACAATAGTATGCAATTATTTTTAAATTTTTTAGGACACATACTGTAGTATGATATTATTTATACATTTTTAGGACACATACTTTAGTAGGATATAATTTACACATTTTTAGGACACATACTATAGTAGGATATAATTTATACATTTTTAGGACACATACTATAGTATGATATTATTTTTAAATTTTTAGGACACATACCTTAGTATGATATTATTTATACATTTTTAGGACACATACCTTAGTATTATATTATTTATACATTTATAGGACAAATACTATGGTATGCAATTATTTTTACATTTTTTAGGACACATACTATAGTATGATATTTTTTATACATTTTTAGGACACATAGTATAGTTTGATATTATTTTTACATTTTTTGGACACATACTAAAGTATGATATTATTTATATATTTTTAGGACACTTACTACATAATGATATTATTTATACATTTTTAGGACACATACCTTAGTATGATATTATTTATACATTTTAAGGAGACATACTATAGTATGATATTATTTATACATTTTTAGGACACATACCTTAGTAGGATATTCTTTATACATTTTTAGGACACATACTGTAGTATGATATTATTTATACATTTTTAGGACACATACTATAGTATGCAATTATTTTTACATTTTTTAGGACACATACTATAGTATGATATTATTTATACATTTTTAGGACACATACTATAGTATGATATTATTTATTCATTTTTTGGACACATACTAAAGTATGATATTATTTATACATTTTTAGGACACATACTATAGTATGATATTATTTATACATTTTTAGGACACATACCTTAGTATGATATTATTTATACATTTTTAGGACACATACCTTAGTATGATATTATTTATACATTTTTAGGACACATAGTATAGTATGCAATTATTTTTACATTTTTTAGGACACATACAATAGTATGATATTAATTATACATTTTTAGGACACATACTATAGTATGATATTATTTTTACATTTTTTGGACACATACTAAAGTATGATATTATTTACACATTTTTAGGACACATACTATAGTATGATATTATTTATAAATTTTTAGGACACATACCTTTGTATGATATTATTTATTCATTTTTAGGACACATACTGTAGTATGATATTATTTATACATTTTTAGGACACATACTATAGTAGGATATAAATTATAAATTTTTAGGACACATACTATAGTATGATATTATTTTTACATTTTTTGGACACATACTAAAGTATGATATTATTTATACATTTTTAGGACACATACAATAGTATGATATTATTTATACATTTTTAGGACACCTACCTTAGTATGATATTATTTATACATTTTTAGGACACATACCTTAGTATTATATTATTTATACATTTTTAGGACAAATACTATAGTATGAAATTATTTTTAAATTTTTTAGGACACATACTGTAGTATGATATTATTTATACATTTTTAGGACACATAACTTAGTAGGATATAATTTATACATTTTTAGGACACATACTATAGTAGGATATAATTTATACATTTTTAGGACACATACTATAGTATGATATTATTTATAAATTTTTAGGACACATACCTTAGTATGATATTATTTATACATTTTTAGGACACATACCTTAGTATTATATTATTTATACATTTATAGGACAAATACTATGGTATGCAATTATTTTTACATTTTTTAGGACACATACTATAGTATGATATTTTTTATACATTTTTAGGACACATAGTATAGTTTGATATTATTTTTACATTTTTTGGACACATACTAAAGTATGATATTATTTATACATTTTTAGGACACATACTACATAATGATATTATTTATACATTTTTAGGACACATACCTTAGTATGATATTATTTATACATTTTTAGGAGACATACTATAGTATGATATTATTTATACATTTTTAGGACACATACCTTAGTAGGATATTCTTTATACATTTTTAGGACACATACTGCAGTATGATATTATTTATACATTTTTAGGACACAAACTATAGTATGCAATTATTTTTACATTTTTTAGGACACATACTATAGTATGATATTATTTATACATTTTTAGGACACAAACTATAGTATGATATTATTTTTACATTTTTTGGACACATACTAAAGTATGATATTATTTATACATTTTTAGGACACATACTATAGTATGATATTATTTATACATTTTTAGGACACATACCTTAGTATGATATTATTTATACATTTTTAGGACACATACCTTAGTATGATATTATTTATACATTTTTAGGACACATAGTATAGTATGCAATTATTTTTACATTTTTTAGGACACATACTAAAGTATGATATTATTTACACATTTTTAGGACACATACTATAGTATGATATTATTTATAAATTTTTAGGACACATACCTTTGTATGATATTATTTATCCATTTTTAGGACAAATACAGTAGTATGATATTATTTATACATTTTTAGGACACATACTATAGTAGGATGTAATTTATAAATTTTTAGGACACATACTATAGTATGATATTATTTTTACATTTTTGGACACATATTATAGTATGATATTATTTATACATTTTTAGGACACATACCTTAGTATGATATTATTTATACATTTTTAGGACACATACATTAGTATTATATTATTTATACATTTTTAGGACAAATACTATAGTATGAAATTATTTTTAAATTTTTTGGACACATACTAAAGTATGATATTATTTACACATTTTTAGGACACATACTATAGTATGATATTATTTATAAATTTTTAGGACACATACCTTTGTATGATATTATTTATCCATTTTTAGGACAAATACAGTAGTATGATATTATTTATACATTTTTAGGACACATACTATAGTAGGATGTAATTTATAAATTTTTAGGACACATACTATAGTATGATATTATTTTTACATTTTTGGACACATATTATAGTATGATATTATTTATACATTTTTAGGACACATACCTTAGTATGATATTATTTATACATTTTTAGGACACATACATTAGTATTATATTATTTATACATTTTTAGGACAAATACTATAGTATGAAATTATTTTTAAATTTTTTAGGACACATACTGTAGTATGATATTATTTATACATTTTTAGGACACATACTTTAGTAGGATACAATTTATACATTTTTAGGACACATACTATAGTATAATATTATTTTTACATTTTTGGACACATACTAAAGTATGATATTATTTATACATTTTTAGGACACATACTATAGTATGATACTATTTATACATTTTTAGGACACATACCTTAGTATGATATTATTTATACATTTTTAGGACACATACCTTAGTATTATATTATTTATACATTTTTAGGACAAATACTATAGTATGAAATTATTTTTACATTTTTTAGGACACATACTATAATATGATATTATTTATACATTTTTAGGACACATACCTTAGTATGATATTATTTATACATTTTTAGGACACATAATATAGTATGCAATTATTTTTACATTTTTTTAGGACACATATTATAGTATGATATTATTTATACATTTTTAGGACACATACTATAGTATGATATTATTTTTACATTTATTGGACACATACCTTAGTATGATATTATTTATACATTTTTAGGACACATACTGTAGTATGATATTATTTATACATTTTTAGGACACATACTATAGTAGGATATAATTTATACATTTTTAGGACACATACTATAGTATGATATTATTAATAAATTTTTAGGACACATACCTTAGTATGATATTATTTATACATTTTTAGGACACATACCTTAGTATGATATTATTTATACATTTTTAGGACAAATACAATAGTATGCAATTATTTTTAAATTTTTTAGGACACATACTGTAGTATGATATTATTTATACATTTTTAGGACACATACTTTAGTAGCATATAATTTATACATTTTTAGGACACATACTATAGTAGGATATAATTTATACATTTTTAGGACACATACTATAGTATGATATTATTTATAAATTTTTAGGACACATACCTTAGTATGATATTATTTATACATTTTTAGGACACATACCTTAGTATTATATTATTTATACATTTATAGGACAAATACTATGGTATGCAATTATTTTTACATTTTTTAGGACACATACTATAGTATGATATTTTTTATACATTTTTAGGACACATAGTATAGTTTGATATTACTTTTTACATTTTTTGGACACATACTAAAGTATGATATTATTTATACATTTTTAGGACACATACTACATAATGATATTATTTATACATTTTTAGGACACATACCTTAGTATGATATTATTTATACATTTTTAGGAGACATACTATAGTATGATATTATTTATACATTTTTAGGACACATACCTTAGTAGGATATTCTTTATACATTTTTAGGACACATACTGTAGTATGATATTATTTATACATTTTTAGGACACATACTATAGTATGCAATTATTTTTACATTTTTTAGGACACATACTATAGTATGATATTATTTATACATTTTTAGGACACATACTATAGTAGGATATAATTTATACATTTTTAGGACACATACTATAGTATGATATTATTAATAAATTTTTAGGACACATACCTTATTATGATATTATTTATACATTTTTAGGACACATACCTTAGTATGATATTATTTATACATTTTTAGGACAAATACAATAGTATGCAATTATTTTTAAATTTTTTAGGACACATACTGTAGTATGATATTATTTATACATTTTTAGGACACATACTTTAGTAGCATATAATTTATACATTTTTAGGACACATACTATAGTAGGATATAATTTATACATTTTTAGGACACATACTATAGTATGATATTATTTATAAATTTTTAGGACACATACCTTAGTATGATATTATTTATACATTTTTAGGACACATACCTTAGTATTATATTATTTATACATTTATAGGACAAATACTATGGTATGCAATTATTTTTACATTTTTTAGGACACATACTATAGTATGATATTTTTTATACATTTTTAGGACACATAGTATAGTTTGATATTACTTTTTACATTTTTTGGACACATACTAAAGTATGATATTATTTATACATTTTTAGGACACATACTACATAATGATATTATTTATACATTTTTAGGACACATACCTTAGTATGATATTATTTATACATTTTTAGGAGACATACTATAGTATGATATTATTTATACATTTTTAGGACACATACCTTAGTAGGATATTCTTTATACATTTTTAGGACACATACTGTAGTATGATATTATTTATACATTTTTAGGACACATACTATAGTATGCAATTATTTTTACATTTTTTAGGACACATACTATAGTATGATATTATTTATACATTTTTAGGACACATACTATAGTATGATATTATTTATTCATTTTTTGGACACATACTAAAGTATGATATTATTTATACATTTTTAGGACACATACTATAGTATGATATTATTTATACATTTTTAGGACACATACCTTAGTATGATATTATTTATACATTTTTAGGACACATACCTTAGTATGATATTATTTATCTTGTCCGGGGATTGGACCGCCAAGGCTCCCGCCTTGGTCTGCCACCCGATTCGCATTTTTTATGGACAGAATTTCTAGACGCAGCCGTGGTGTGGAGTGTGTCGAGTTTGGTGGCAGGAGAATCTCGTCTCTGCTTTTTGCGGATGATGTGGTCCTCCTAGCTTCATCCAGCTCTGACCTTCAGCTCTTGCTGGGTAGGTTCGCGGCCGAATGTGAAGCGGCTGGGATGAGGATCAGCACCTCCAAATCTGAGACCATGGTTCTCGACCGGAAAAGGGTGGCTTGCCACCTCCGGGTCGGGGGAGAGGTCCTACCTCAAGTGGAGGAGTTTAAGTATCTCGGGGTCTTGTTCACGAGTGAGGGTAGGAGGGATCGGGAGATCGACAGGCGGATTGGTTCGGCGTCTGCAGTGATGCGGACGCTGAGCCGATCTGTCGTGGGGAAGAGGGAGCTGAGCCAGAAAGCCAGGCTCTCGATTTACCGGTCGATCTACGTCCCAATCCTCACCTATGGTCATGAGCTTTGGGTAATGACCGAAAGAACGAGATCGCGGATACAAGCGGCCGAAATGAGTTTCCTCCGTAGGGTGGCCGGGCTCAGCCTTAGAGATAGGGTGAGGAGCTCGGACATTCGGGAGGGACTCGGAGTAGAACCGCTGCTCCTCCGGATCGAAAGGAGCCAGTTGAGGTGGTTTGGGCATCTGGTCAGGATGCCTCCTGGACGCCTCCCCGGGGAGGTGTTTCGGGCATGTCCTGCCGGCAGAAGGCCCCCGGGTCGACCCAGGACACGTTGGAGAGGTTACATCTCCAATCTGGTCCGGGAACGCCTTGGGGTCCTGCCGGAGGAGCTGGTGGACAAGGCCGGGGAGAGGACGGCCTGGAGCTCCCTAGTTGGGATGCTGCCCCCGCGACCCGGACCCGGATAAGCGGAGGAAGACGAGAGACGAGAGATATTATTTATACTATTTTAGGACACATAGTATAGTATGCAATTATTTTTACATTTTTTAGGACACATACTATAGTATGATATTATTTATACATTTTTAGGACACATACTATAGTATGATATTATTTTTACATTTTTTGGACACATACTAAAGTATGATATTATTTACACATTTGTAGGACACATACCTTTGTATGATATTATTTATTCATTTTTAGGACACATACTGTAGTATGATATTATTTATAGATTTTTTAGGACACATACTATAATATGATATTATTTATACATTTTTAGGACACATACCTTAGTATGATATTATTTATACATTTTTAGGACACATAATATAGTATGCAATTATTTTCACATTTTTTTAGGACACAAATTATAGTATGATATTATTTATACATTTTTAGGACACATACTATAGTATGATATTATTTTTACATTTATTGGACACATACTAAAGTATGATATTATTTATACATTTTTAGGACACATACTATAGTATGACATTATTTATAAATTTTTAGGACACATACCTTAGTATGATATTATTTATACATTTTTAGGACACATACTGTAGTATGATATTATTTATACATTTTTAGGACACATACTATAGTAGGATATAATTTATACATTTTTAGGACACATACTATAGTATGATATTATTAATAAATTTTTAGGACACATACCTTAGTATGATATTATTTATACATTTTTAGGACACATACCTTAGTATGATATTATTTATACATTTTTAGGACAAATACAATAGTATGCAATTATTTTTAAATTTTTTAGGACACATACTGTAGTATGATATTATTTATACATTTTTAGGACACATACTTTAGTAGCATATAATTTATACATTTTTAGGACACATACTATAGTAGGATATAATTTATACATTTTTAGGACACATACTATAGTATGATATTATTTATAAATTTTTAGGACACATACCTTAGTATGATATTATTTATACATTTTTAGGACACATACCTTAGTATTATATTATTTATACATTTATAGGACAAATACTATGGTATGCAATTATTTTTACATTTTTAGGACACATACTATAGTATGATATTTTTTATACATTTTTAGGACACATAGTATAGTTTGATATTACTTTTTACATTTTTTGGACACATACTAAAGTATGATATTATTTATACATTTTTAGGACACATACTACATAATGATATTATTTATACATTTTTAGGACACATACCTTAGTATGATATTATTTATACATTTTTAGGAGACATACTATAGTATGATATTATTTATACATTTTTAGGACACATGCCTTAGTAGGATATTCTTTATACATTTTTAGGACACATACTGTAGTATGATATTATTTATACATTTTTAGGACACATACTATAGTATGCAATTATTTTTACATTTTTTAGGACACATACTATAGTATGATATTATTTATACATTTTTAGGACACATACTATAGTATGATATTATTTATTCATTTTTTGGACACATACTAAAGTATGATATTATTTATACATTTTTAGGACACATACCTTAGTATGATATTCTTTATACATTTTTAGGACACATACTGTAGTATGATATTATTTATACATTTTTAGGACACATACTATAGTATGCAATTATTTTTACATTTTTTAGGACAACTACTATAGTATGATATTATTTATACATTTTTAGGACACAAACTATAGTATGATATTATTTTTACATTTTTTGGACACATACTAAAGTATGATATTATTTATACATTTTAGGACACAAACTATAGTATGATATTATTTATACATTTTTAGGACACATACCTTAGTATGATATTATTTATACATTTTTAGGACACATACCTTAGTATGATATTATTTATACATTTTTAGGACACATGGTATAGTATGCAATTATTTTTACATTTTTTAGGACACATACTATAGTATGATATTATTTATACATTTTTAGGACACATACTATAGTATGATATTATTTTTACATTTTTTGGACACATACTAAAGTATGATATTATTTACACATTTTTAGGACACATACTATAGTATGATATTATTTATAATTTTTTAGGACACACACCTTTGTATGATATTATTTATTCATTTTTAGGACAAATACTATAGTATGAAATTATTTTTAAATTTTTTAGGACACATACTGTAGTATGATATTATTTATACATTTTTAGGACACATACTTTAGTAGGATACAATTTATACATTTTTAGGACACATACTATAGTATAATATTATTTTTACATTTTTGGACACATACTAAAGTATGATATTATTTATACATTTTTAGGACACATACTATAGTATGATACTATTTATACATTTTTAGGACACATACCTTAGTATGATATTATTTATACATTTTTAGGACACATACCTTAGTATTATATCATTTATACATTTTTAGGACAAATACTATAGTATGAAATTATTTTTACATTTTTTAGGACACATACTATAATATGATATTATTTATACATTTTTAGGACACATACCTTAGTATGATATTATTTATACATTTTTAGGACACATAATATAGTATGCAATTATTTTTACATTTTTTTAGGACACATACTTTAGTATGATATTATTTTTACATTTTTTGGACACGTACTACAGTATGATATTATTTATACATTTTTAGGACACATACTATAATATGATATTATTTATACATTTTAGGACACATACCTTAGTATGATATTTTTACATTTTTAGGACACATCCCTTAGTATGATATTATTTATACAATTTTAGGACACATAGTATAGTATGCAATTATTTTTACATTTTTTTAGGACACATATTATAGTATGATATTATTTATACATTTTTAGGACACATACTAAAGTATGATATTATTTATACATTTTTAGGACACATACTATAGTATGATATTATTTATACATTTTTAGGACACATACCTTAGTATGATATTATTTATACATTTTTAGGACACATACCTTAGTATTATATTATTTATACATTTTTAGGACAAATACTATAGTATGAAATAATTTTTACATTTTTTTAGGACACATACTATAGTATGATATTATTTTTACATTTTTTGGACACATACTAAAGTATGACATTATTTATACATTTTTAGGACACATACTATAGTATGATATTATTTATACATTTTTAGGACACATACCTTAGTATGATATTATTTATACATTTTTAGGACACATACTGTAGTATGATTTTATTTATACATTTTTAGGACACATACTATAGTAGGATATAATTTATACATTTTTAGGACACATACCTTTGTATGATATTATTTATACATTTTTAGGACACATAGTATAGTATGCAATTATTTTTACATTTTTTAGGACACATACTACAGTATGATAATATTTATACATTTTTAGGACACATACCTTAGTATGATAATATTTATACATTTTTAGGACACATACTATAGTACGATATTATTTATACATTTTTAGGACACATACCTTAGTATGTAATTATTTATACATTTTTAGGACACATACTGTAGTTTGATATTATTTATACATTTTTAGGACACATTCTATAGTATGAAATTATTTTTACATTTTTTAGGACACATACTATAGTATGATATTATTTATACATTTTTAGGACACATACTTTAGTATGATATTATTTTTACATTTTTTGGACACGTACTACAGTATGATATTATTTATACATTTTTAGGACACATACTATAATATGATATTATTTATACATTTTTAGGACACATACCTTAGTATGATATTTTTACATTTTTAGGACACATCCCTTAGTATGATATTATTTATACAATTTTAGGACACATAGTATAGTATGCAATTATTTTTACATTTTTTAGGACACATATTATAGTATGATATTATTTATACATTTTTAGGACACATACTAAAGTATGATATTATTTATACATTTTTAGGACACATACTATAGTATGATATTATTTATACATTTTTAGGACACATACCTTAGTATGATATTATTTATACATTTTTAGGACAAATACTATAGTATGAAAGTATTTTTACATTTTTTTAGGACACATACTATAGTATGATATTATTTATACATTTTTAGTACACATTGTATAGTGTGATATTATTTTTACATTTTTTGGACACATACTAAAGTATGATATTATTTACACATTTTTAGGACACATACTACAGTATAATATTATTTATACATTTTTAGGACACATACCTTAGTATGATATTATTTATACATTTTTAGGACACATACTAAAGTATGATATTATTTATACATTTTTAGGACACATACCTTAGAATGATATTATTAATACATTTTTAGGACACATACAGTAGTATGATATTATTTATACATTTTTAGGACACATACTATAGTATGCAATTATTTTTACATTTTTTAGGACACATACTATAGTATGATATTATTTATACATTTTTAGGACACATACTATAGTATGATATTATTTTTACATTTTTTGGACACATACTAAAGTATGATATTAGTTATACATTTTTAGGACACATACTATAGTATGATATTATTTATACATTTTTAGGACACATACCTTAGTATGATATTATTTATACATTTTTAGGACACATACCTTAGTATGATATTATTAATACATTTTTAGGACACATAGTATAGTATGCAATTATTTTTACATTTTTAGGACACATACTATAGTATGATATTATTTATACATTTTTAGGACACATACTATAGTATGATATTATTTTTACATTTTTTGGACACATACTAAAGTATGATATTATTTACACATTTTTAGGACACATACTATAGTATGATATTATTTATAAATTTTTAGGACACATACCTTTGTATGATATTATTTATCCATTTTTAGGACACATACAGTAGTATGATATTATTTATACATTTTTAGGACACATACTATAGTAGGATATAATTTATAATTTTTAGGACACATACATGTATGATATTATTTTTACATTTTTTGGACACATACTAAAGTATGATATTATTTATACATTTTTAGGACACATACTATAGTATGATATTATTTATACATTTTTAGGACACATACCTTAGTATGATATTATTCATACATTTTTAGGACACATACCTTAGTATTATATTATTTATACATTTTTAGGACAAATACTATAGTATGAAATTATTTTTAATTTTTTTAGGACACATACTGTAGTATGGTATTATTTATACATTTTTAGGACACATACTTTAGTAGGATATAATTTATACATTTTTAGGACACATACTATAGTATAATATTATTTTTACATTTTTTGGACACATACTAAAGTATGATATTATTTATACATTTTTAGGACACATACCTTAGTATGATATTATTTATACATTTTTAGGACACATACCTTAGTATTATATTATTTATACATTTTTAGGACAAATACTATAGTATGAAATTATTTTTACATTTTTTAGGACACATACTATAGTATGATATTATTTATACATTTTTAGTACACATTGTATAGTGTGATATTATTTTTACATTTTTTTGACACATACTAAAGTATGATATTATTTACACAGTTTTTAGGACACATACTACAGTATAATATTATTTATACATTTTTAGGACACATACCTTAGTATGATATTATTTATACATTTTTAGGACACATACTAAAGTATGATATTATTTATACATTTTTAGGACACATACCTTAGTATGATATTATTTATACATTTTTAGGACACATACAGTAGTATGATATTTATACATTTTTAGGACACATACTATAGTATGCAATTATTTTTACATTTTTTAGGACACATACTATAGTATATTATTTATACATTTTTAGGACACATACTATAGTATGATATTATTTTTACATTTTTTGGACACATACTAAAGTATGATATTATTTATACATTTTTAGGACACATACCTTAGTATGATATTATTTATACATTTTTAGGACACATACTAAAGTATGATATTATTTATACATTTTTAGGACACATACTATAGTGTGATATTATTTATAAATGTTTAGGACACATACCTTAGTATGATATTATTTATACATTTTTAGGACACATACTGTAGTATGATATTATTTATACATTTTTAGGACACATACCTTAGTATGATATTATTTATACATTTTTAGGACACTTAGTATAGTTTGATATTATTTTTACATTTTTTGACACATACTACAGTATGATATTATTTATACATTTTTAGGACACATACCTTTGTATGATATTCTTTATACATTTTAGGACACATACTGTAGTATGATATTATTTATACATTTTTAGGACACATACTATAGTATGCAATTATTTTTACATTTTTTAGGACACATACTATAGTATGATATTATTTATACATTTTTAGGACACATACTATAGTATGATATTATTTTTACATTTTTTGGACACATACTAAAGTATGTTATTATTTATACATTTTTAGGACTGTTACACCCCTCTATGGGCTCAGCTAGGAAGGTGAGGGGAATAAACATAAGATGGACCAGTCTAACAAAAAGTGACCCTTGTTGTGGAGAAAAACGCTTGACCAAGCAAAACCAAACTCAAAGTTTCCTTTCAAGGATTTTATTACAAAAAGACAGTACCAAAAGAAGGGCCAAAAACCCTTACCAAACTAAGTTTAAACGAATAACTGTAAATGTCCAGAGGACCAACCACTCTTAAAATTAATCTCCTTTATTTAAAAAAGGGAATGAAACGCAAAAGGGGAAAATCCCACCCTTATATTAACCAAGGTTTGTCCAACAGACAAAACCAAATGCTGAATTAACTTAGGTTACCCAAACAACAAAAATAGCTCAGGAAACTGAGACTTCAAAAGGGGAATAATCCCCACCTGGTAATTTAAACCACAAGATGGTCTAGCAGACACACCAAAACCAAAACTACCGCTTAACTGCAAATATCCCAAAACACAAAAGGTTCTAAAGCTGCTTCTTCACAAAAAGCCAACAACAACCTGGTATTAACTACAAAGTCTCTGGTAACTGCCAACGGGGAGAGAACAAACGTTGCCTCTGCAACTCCAAACATTTCTCTCCCCTGATGAGCTCCAGCTGGCCGCTTTTGAAGGGCCGGCTGATGAGATAAAAAGTCCCAGCTGCTTGTGCCTGCCGCTCCGGCGCTCTCCATGGTGCTGGAGTAAGGACAACATCCCAGAGCGTAGCTGTCCGTGGTGCTGCACTGCTGCACAGGGAACGGCGCGGAGCACACCTCTGGGCTTCAAAACGGCTGCGGCCGTAACATCCCCACCCTTAAAAGAAAAAAGGAGGGGGTGAGATAAAGAATCTAAAACCATACCTAAGACACCACCATCTTTTTTTTCTTAAAACGCAAGATACATTTAAAACTCAACAGTATCCTCCATTTACACACAACCAGGGCATCCCGCTAACTGCCTATGGGGGAGCTTCTCTAACTCAACCCTTGCTCTTCATGCGGGTTAAGGCGGGCAGATTAAGCACATGTGTGGGTGTACACATACAAACCAGCGACGACGAGGGGTGGCCCATTGGCAAGCCCGTCCCCCATCACCCTGGGGTGCTCCCGAGATGTCTGCAGGACACAGACAACACTAGCCTCTTGCCGCAACCCTAGAGAAAACAACAAACGGCAACACCCTAAAGAGGGTGAAGCCCTTGTGCCTACAAGGGGCCCTGGAAGGAGGAGTTAAAACAAATTGTATGCATCTGTGATATGTAGTGGTTATTGGACGCTACAGGTTACCATAACTTCTGGACAACCCATCAGCAATGATGTTGTTAGTCCCCTTCTTGTGTCGAACCTCGATGGCATATTCCTGTAGGATGAGCACCCACCGCATTGTTACGTTTTACCTTCTTCAGGGAGGGGAAACCAGGGAGGAAAGAAGTAACTTGTGTAAAGAAAAACAAATTTATTAAAACATTAGAGGATAACACAAAACCAAGGGCTGGAAATCCTAACAGAAATACTCTAACACAGCCCATAAAACTCAGAGAGTCCAATGTTCATATTAAATAAAACAGGAGACTAAGACTCAGATATTTTATCTGGCAGCACCAAAAGAAAACCACTCAGACCTAAGTGTCCAACAGGATGTTAAAGATGTGGGATGGATTAACTAAAAGACTCAGGGTTATTTCCAAAACCTAAAGAAGCTTTCACCTTCTACATCATAATTCAGCAACTTAACCACCAAAGACTCTCAAACTACCAGTAGCCACTGTAGTTCTTTTACCATGAGTAATTACTAAACCCAAAGAGAGACTTAATAAATGCTGAGGAAGTATTTTCTTTCAAGATGTTTAAACTTCTAAAACCCTGAAACCAGCCCAAAGGGAGTCTACTTGGTTACAAGTAGCTCCTCGAATGAAAGTTCTTCCAGCCTTTTATCCTTTCCAGATCCAGAGAAAACGATTAGTCCAATTGCTTCCACCTGAAGAACTGAGGAGGGATCCACTGGTGATGAGGCTGCCGGTGCTCATTGTGGTTTCCATGGTTACTGGACAACAGCATGGAGGCAGCCATCTTGTCTCTGGGTCTGGTGTTGTCACTCCAAAAGAAAACAAAACAATGGGAAGAAAACTACCAAAACAGGGGAACAAATTCTGACTAAATAGTAATAATAATAATACGACCAACCATCGTAAAACCCAGGTGTCGTAACACGCATGAGCCGCTGGTTCTGGTTATACATCCTACTGAGGAAAGTCAAAGGGTTATGGTCTGTATACACTATTGTAGGAGAACAACTGGAACCCACGTAAACGTGGAAATGCTGCAATGAAAGGAGTAGAGCCAACGTTTCCTTTTCAATGGTGGAATAGTGCAGTTGGTGTCGGTTGAACTTCTTAGAAAAATAACAGACCGGATGATCAATACCAGCTGAATCTTCCTGGATCAGCACACTTCCAGCGGCTATAGCGCTGGCATCAACTTCCAGCTTGAACGGCCTGGTCAGATCGGGTGCAGCCAGGACAGGAGCAGAGCACAGCAGCAGCTTGGCAGCCTCAAAAGAGGCTTGGCACTCCGAAGTCCATTCAAACTTCCTTTTGGGACTTAGCTGATCTGTGAGAGGAAGAACAACGGCAGAAAAGTTTCGACAAAACCCCCTATAGTATCCAACCATGCCCAGGAATCGTCTCAGTCCTCGGCGAGTAGAGGGAGGAGGAAACGACATCATAGCCTTCACCTTTTCATGCAGGACCTTTACTTTCCCCTGCCCAACTTCTTTACCTAAGTAAGTGACGGTAGCCTTAACAAAGTCACATTTGGCCAAGTTCAGGGTCAGGTTGGCCTGCACCAGACGATCAAATAACTGAGTGAGCGTGTGGAGGTGTTCTTCCCAGGTGTCTGTATAAACAACAATATCGTCGAGGTAAGCACTACAATGTGAGAGGCCAGAAGTAACAGTGTTAATTAACCTTTGGAAGGTGGCAGGTGCATTTTTCATGCCAAAGGGTAACACAGTGTACTGTAAAAAGGTATCTGGGGTAACAAAAGCTGACATAAGAGAAGCTTCTTCTGTTAAAGGTACCTGCCAATATCCCTTTAACAGGTCCAACTTAGTCACAAACTTGGAAGGTCCCACACTGTCAACGCAATCATCTATACGGGGTAGAGGATATGAGTCTGAGATGGTAACCACATTTAACTTCCTGTAATCGGTTATAAACCGAGCGGTTCCATCTGGTTTCCTCTCCACCAGACAGGGTGAACTCCAGGGGCTCCTGCTGGGAACAGCAAAGCCATTTTTCAATAAGTACTCCGTTTCTTCTTTCATAATCAGTCTTTTCTCGGGACTAGCACGGTACGGATGCTGTCTAATGGGCTTGGCTTCACTCACCTCAACATGATGTGCTAACACAGTGGTCTGAGTGGGCACATCAACAAACAGACTCTTTCTATAGTGAATTAACTTCACCAAGTCTCCAGCCATTTCAGGTGACAAATGTGTTAACTGTCCTTCCAGTTCCTTAAGTGCCTCGGAGTTATTTAACCGAGGACTACAACTAGAGGGGAAGTCTTCTCCGACTTCACCAGCTTCCTGTGGTACCATAGGTTTGTTAGCAGCATCTGGTACTAAAACACAAGTTGTTACAGGTTTAGACAGAGGGGAACCATCCTCATAGCGCTTCAACATGTTAACATGACAAACCCTGCTTTTCTGTCTCCTGGCAGGTGTGTGTAGCACATAATTTGTGTCCCCGAGCTTACTCAGGATCTCAAATGGTCCCTCAAATTTGGTGCTGAGAGCCGAATTGGACAAAGGAGTTAGAACCAGTACCTTGTCTCCAACTGCAAAGTTACGTCTGGTTGCCGTCTTATCATACTGAACCTTCATCTTCAGTTTAGCTTTGTCCAAGTGAGTTTTAGCAATAGAGTTTGCTTCCTTTAATCTTTTCTGGAAGAGTTGGACATACTCCCGCACTTTTCTGTCAGGCGGATCAGAAAAAAGAAATCTCTCTTTTAGAGCTTTCAGGGGACCACGAGGAGTGTGTCCAAACACAAGCTGGGCAGGACTAAAACCAAGAGAATCCTGCACAGCCTCACGAGCAGCAAACAACACAAAAGGCAATCCTTCTTCCCACGTTTTGCTTTTACTTAAGCAATACTTTGTCAGCATTGCCTTTAAAGTTTGGTGCCATCTTTCCAAAGCGCCCTGACTCTGAGGATGATACGCGGATGACATGACATGTGTGATTCCTAAAGTTTTTGTTACCTGTTTGAACAGTTTAGATTTGAAGTTTGTCCCTTGGTCGGTCTGTATTACCTTTGGTAACCCAAAGATGGAGAATAAATGGGTTAGAGCTCTGATTATAGACCTGGTGGTGATGGAGTTCAGCGGTATGGCCTCCGGAAACCTTGTAGCTGAACACATAAGGGTTAACAAAAATCGCTTTCCTGTTCTAGAAGGAGGTAAAGGTCCCACACAGTCTAAGATGACATGGTCAAAAGGCGTACTCACTACAGGAATGGGCTGTAACGGGGCAGGAGGAATGGGCTGGTTCGGCTTTCCTGTCATCTGACAGACATGGCAACGCCGACAGAAGAGAGACACCTCTTTCTTCATCCCTGGCCAAAAGAAATGCTGCAACAACAGTTTATAAGTTTTGTTGACGCCCAAATGGCCAGACCAGTCACTCTCGTGTGCCAAGGAGACCACATGTTCTCTGTAAGAGGATGGAACAATTATTTGTTTCACCAACCCCCATTCCATGCCCTCAGCCGCGGGCTGAGGCCAACAACGCACCAGCACATCATTATCTAATAAATAATGTGTTGTAGTTTTGTCTGTTTTATCTGAAGTGGTCACCTGTTCAAAATCAGGTTTCAGAGTAATATCACTCTTCTGTGCAGCAGAAAGGGTTTCTGCCGTAAGGGGAAAAGGTTCTCCTTGCTGAGGATCAGCATCAGCCTTTTCTCTCTGCTCTTCTACGTCTGATGACGGAACAAATCCAAGTCCATCATGGGCTGTCTGTTCGGAGTCATCACTGAGGAGTCTCATCAGCACTGAGTCACTTAACTGGATGTCCGCATTATTCTGCGTTTGCGAACGGGTGACAGCACAAGCTGGGTAAAAATGTGAATCAGCAGCACAATTTACATGTTCGGCTTGAGGTTGAGGAACTACTTCTAGAAGAGGTAGCACTTTACCTCCAGCAACATCATTCCCCAACAACACATCAACCCCGTTTACCGGTAAATGATCACAAATGGCAACATCAAAGCAGCCGCTAACGAGCTGTCATTCCAGGTGAACGCGGTGCACCTGGGCAGGCAGGGATTTCATTTCAATTCCCTGTAACAAAACAGCGTACCCGCGTGAACTACTGGCTGAAAATGGGAGTGCGCTGCTCAGTATTAACGTTTGAGACGCACCTGTGTCTCTCAAAATGCGAACGTTTTGCTTGTCTGCATCACCAGGAGTCAACGAGATCTCCCCCAAAAGAATAAAGGGTGCAAAACAAGCATCAGGCTCCCTGGCGGCGCACAAGGGTTTAACCACAGGCGACTTTTTAAGGAATGCAACTTCCTTAGGAGCTGCAGTGGGCTTCCCGTTCTTTTTCCGCAACATAAAACAACCCTTAAGAACGTGTCCCGTTCTGTGACAATAGTAACAGGTACGGGTTTCAGGATTTCCGTTTTGAGAGCTTCCTTTTATGGATTTCTTCATCAAAACGGGCTGAACGTCTTTTCTCTCATCTCTCCTCACAATCTCTCTGTGAGTGAGTGTGAATTCGTCCGCTAAAAGGGACGCAGCTGATAAAGTGCTGACTTTTTGTTCGTTTAAGTAGGTTACCAGTCTCTCAGGCAGCTTACGTTTAAAATCCTCCAAAAGGATAAGCTCTCGGAGGTCACTCAAAGTTTTAATTTTTGTGGACGAACACCATTTATCAAACAGCATGCTTATTTCATGTGCAAATTCCACATGTGTTTGTCCAGCACTTTTCTTAGCTTGTCTGAATTTTTGACGATAAGCTTCTGGGATTAACTCATACGCTTGTAGTATAACAGTTTTCACTCGGTCATAGTCCAAACTATCTGTGACAGGGAGCGCAGACAGAACTTCTAAAGCTCTGCCGCTCAGCTTGCACTGGAGCAGCAGAGACCACACCCCGCGCGGCCACTGCAACGTCTCCGCAATTCTTTCAAAAGCTACAAAATAGCTGTCAACCTCGGTCTCTCTAAATGTAGGCATTAAGGAAATGCACTTACTAATGTCAAAGGCCGGGGTTGTGGCGGGTTGCGGAGCTTTGGTGGGCGTGATATGAAGTCCAGGGTTGGAAAGCTGGGCTTCCAGTTCCAATTTCCTTATTCTCACAGCTGTGTCAGCTTCAATCTCCATCCTCCGAACCTCCAGTTCCATCTGGAGTCTTTTAGCCTGGGCTCTCTCCTCTCTTTCCATGTCCAGACGTGCCAGCCGCACCTGTAATCGTGCGTCTCGAGATCCTTCCGTCGGCGAACCTGGTGAGGTCGGGACAGACTTTCGTACTGTTAGAGGAGTTTTTCCTGTCTCCATCGTCTCACCCTCATGATCCTCCGCATCAGCAGGGACTTCAGGATCGTCACATTCATCAGGATCTGCAGGAGATCCTTCTGGTTCAGTCTTTGCACCAGACTCATTCTCAGTCTTTAAAATCCCCATGTCCTCCAAATGCTCCACAATGAGCAATTTCAAGTCTTTTTTCAGCACAGGGTTTGGGATGTCAAGAGCAAGGTTGACAGCTATCTGCAGAAGGTCAGCCTTGCGGCAACGCTCCAGCACCTCACGGGATGGAGCCTCCATAAATGTCTCACACAAAACTGAGCCATGTTTAAGCACAAAACAAAATGACACAACACAAAACAGCGTGGGTTTTGTGTCTTCACAAAACCAACAAAGAGCAAATGTTAAAACTAGTCCAAACGTTTGGCACGGGCTTAACTGATCTAAAACAGGCTATAAACGTGTAATAAAACAGCTATAAATCAGTAAGATCCCGGACGAGCCCCCATTTATGTTACACCCCTCTATGGGCTCAGCTAGGAAGGTGAGGGGAATAAACATAAGATGGACCAGTCTAACAAAAAGTGACCCTTGTTGGGGAGAAAAAGGCTTGACCAAGCAAAACCAAACTCAAAGTTTCCTTTCAAGGATTTTATTACAAAAAGAAAGTACCAAAAGAAGGGCCAAAAACCCTTACCAAACTAAGTTTAAACAAATAACTGAAAATGTCCAGAGGACCAACCACTCTTAAAATTAATCTCCTTTATTTAAAAAGGGAATGAAACGCAAAAGGGGAAAATCCCACCCTTAAATTAACCAAGGTTTGTCCAACAGACAAAACCAAATGCTGAATTAACTTAGGTTACCCAAACAACAAAAATAGCTCAGGAAACTGAGACTTCAAAAGGGGAATAATCCCCACCTGGTAATTTAAACCACAAGATGGTCTAGCAGACACACCAAAACCAAAACTACCGCTTAACTGCAAATATCCCAAAACACAAAAGGTTCTAAAGCTGCTTCTTCACAAAAAGCCAACAACAATTAGGTATTAACTACAAAGTCTCTGGTAACTGCCAACGGGGAGAGAACAAACGTTGCCTCTGCAACTCCAAACATTTCTCTCCCCGGATGAGCTCCAGCTGGCCGCTTTTGAAGGACCGGCTGATGAGATAAAAAGTCCCAGCTGCTTGTGCCTGCCGCTCCGGCGCTCTCCATGGTGCTGGAGTAAGGACAACTTCCCAGAGTGTAGCTGTCTGTGGTGCTGCGCTGCTGCACAGGGAACGGCGCGGAGCACACCTCTGGGCTTCAAAACGGCTGCGGCCGTAACAAGGACACATACTATAGTATGATATTATTTATACATTTTTAGGACACATACCTTAGTATGATATTATTTATACATTTTTAGGACACATACCTTAGTATGATATTATTTATACATTTTTAGGACACATAGTATAGTATGCAATTATTTTTACATTTTTAGGACACATACTATAGTATGATATTATTTATACATTTTTAGGACACATACTATAGTATGATATTATTTTTACATTTTTTGGACACATACTAAAGTATTATATTATTTACACATTTTTAGGACACATACTATAGTATGATATTATTTATAAATTTTTAGGACACATACCTTTGTATGATATTATTTATTCATTTTTAGGACACATACTGTAGTATGATATTATTTATACATTCTTAGGACGCATACTATAGTAGGATATAATTTATAAATTTTTAGGACACATACTATAGTATGATATTATTTTTACATTTTTGGACACATACTAAAGTATGATATTATTTATACATTTTTAGGACACATACTATAGTATGATATTATTTATACATTTTTAGGACACATACCTTAGTATGATATTATTTATACATTTTTAGGACACAAACCTTAGTATTATATTATTTATACATTTTTAGGAAAAATACAATAGTATGAAATTATTTTTAATTTTTTAGGACACATACTGTAGAATTATATTATTTATACATTTTTAGGACACATACTTTAGTAGGATATAATTTATACATTTTTAGGACACATACTATAGTATGATATTATTTATAAATTTTTAGGACACATACCTTAGTATTATATTATTTATACATTTTTAGGACAAATACTATAGTATGCAATTATTTTTAATTTTTTTTAGGACACATACTATAGTATGATATTATTTATACATTTTTAGGACACATTGTATAGTGTGATATTATTTTTACATTTTTTGGACACATACTAAAGTATGATATTATTTACACATTTTTAGGACACATAATACAGTATAATATTATTTATACATTTTTAGGACACATACCTTAGTATGATATTATTTATACATTTTTAGGACAGATACCTTAGTATGTTATTATTTATACATTTTTAGGACACAAACTGTAGTATGATATTATTTATACATTTTTAGGACACATACTATAGTATGCAATTATTTTTACATTTTTTAGGACACATACTATAGTATGATTTTATTTATACATTTTTAGGACACATACTATAGTATGATACTATTTTTACATTTTTTTGGACACATACTAAAGTATGATATTATTTATACATTTTTAGGACACATACTATAATATGATATTATTTATACATTTTTAGGACACATACCTTAGTATGATATTATTTATACATTTTTAGGACACATACCTTAGTATGTTATTATTTATACATTTTTAGGACACAAACTGTAGTATGATATTATTTATACATTTTTAGGACACATACTATAGTATGCAATTATTTTTACATTTTTTAGGACACATACTATAGTATGATTTTATTTATACATTTTTAGGGCACATACTATAGTATGATACTATTTTTACATTTTTTGGACACATACTAAAGTATGATATTATTTATACATTTTTAGGACACATACTATAATATGATATTATTTATACATTTTTAGGACACATACCTTAGTATGATATTATTTATACATTTTTAGGACACATACCTTAGTATGATATTGTTTATACATTTTCAGGACACACATTATAGTCTGATATTATTTATACATTTTTAGGACACATACCTTAGTATGTAATTATTTATACATTTTTAGGACATAAACTGTAGTATGATATTATTTATACATTTTTAGGACACATACTATAGTATGCAATTATTTTTACATTTTTTAGGACACATACTATAGTATGATTTTATTTATACATTTTTAGGACACATACTATAGTATGATACTATTTTTACATTTTTTGGACACATACTAAAGTATGATATTATTTATACATTTTTAGGACACATACTATAATATGATATTATTTATACATTTTTAGGACACATACCTTAGTATGATATTATTTATACATTTTTAGGACACATACCTTAGTATGATATTATTTATACATTTTTAGGACACATAGTATAGTATGCAATTTATTTTACATTTTTTAGGACACATACTATAGTATGATATTATTTATACATTTTTAGGACACATACTATAGTATGATATTATTTTTACATTTTTTGGACACATACTAAAGTATGATATTATTTATACATTTTTAGGACACATACTGTAGTATGCTATTATTTATACATTTTTAGGACACATACTATAGTATGCAATTATTTTTACATTTTTAGGACACATACTATAGTATTAAATAATTTATACATTTTTAGGACACATACTATAGTATGATATTATTTTTACATTTTTTGGACACATACTAAAGTATGATATTGTTTATACATTTTTAGGACACAATATAGTATGATATTATTTATACATTTTTAGGAAACCTACCTTAGTATGATATTAATTATACATTTTTAGGACACATACCTTAGTATTATATCATTTATACATTTTTAGGACAAATACTATTGTATGCAATTATTTTTACATTTTTTAGGACACATACTATAGTATGATATATTTATACATTTTTAGGACAGATACTATAGTATGATATTATTTTTACATTTTTTGGACACATACTAAAGTATGATATTATTTATACATTTTGAGGACACATACCTTAGTATGATATTATTTATACATTTTTAGGACACATACCTTAGTATGATATTATTTATACATTTTTAGGACACATACTGTAGTATGATATTATTTATACATTTTTAGGACACATACTATAGTATGCAATTATTTTTACATTTTTCGGACACATACTATAGTATGATATTATTTATACATTTTTAGGACACATACTATAGTATGATATTATTTTTACATTTATTGGACACATACTAAAGTATGATATTATTTATACATTTTTAGGACACATACTATAGTATGATATTATTTATAAATTTTTAGAACACATACCTTATTATGATATTATTTATACATTTTTAGGACAAATACCTTAGTATGATATTATTTATAAATTTTTAGGACACATACCTTTGTATGATATTATTTATTCATTTTTAGGACACATACTGTAGTATGATATTATTTATACATTTTTAGGACACATACTATAGTAGGATATAATTTATAAATTTTTAGGACACATACTATAGTATGATATTATTTTTACATTTTTTGGACACATAATAAAGTATGATATTATTTATACATTTTTAGGACACATACTATAGTATGATATTATTTATACATTTTTAGGACACATACTTTAGTATGATATTATTTATACATTTTTAGGACACATACCTTAGTATTATATTATTTATACATTTTTAGGACAAATACAATAGTATGCAATTATTTTTAAATTTTTTAGGACACATACTGTAGTATGATATTATTTACACATTTTTAGGACACATACTTAAGTAGGATATAATTTATAAATTTTTAGGACACATACTATAGTATGATATTATTTTTACATTTTTTGGACACATACTAAAGTATGATATTATTTATACATTTTTAGGACACCTACTATAGTATGTTATTATTTATACATTTTTAGGACACATACCTTAGTATGATATTATTTATACATTTTTAGAACACATACCTTAGTATTATATTATTTATACATTTTTAGGACAAATACAATAGTATGCAATTATTTTTCAATTTTTTAGGACACATACTGTAGTATGATATTATTTATACATTTTTAGGACACATACTTTAGTAGGATATAATTCATACATTTTTAGGACACATACTATAGTAGGATATAATTTATACATTTTTTTTTCTTTTTTTTTAAGAAAAACACGTTTTCTATCAACCAAGTTCTGCACCATATCTGCAATCTGCTGAAATACAAATAAACTACAAAACAGTAAAACCCCTTTTGAACATTTCCTGTTTCCTTAAAAGAAACAATAGCAGTAGACAAAACAAAGAACTAAAAGAAACGATTCATTTAAAACTTTTGATATTCCTTGCTGAATAAATCAGTTACCCTAGCAACAACTAAATGCAACTTGAACAAATGGTTGATGATAGAACAAACCACAAAGCATCAGCCAAAAAGTTGGATTTCTTTTTTTTTTTTTTTTTTTTTTTTTTTTTTTTTTTTTTTTTTTTTTTTTTTTTTTTTTTTTTTAACGTGTCCTGTCTGGCTGTGAAGCAAGCAGAATTGATGTCTGAATGCTGGTAACAAGCCTTACAGTTTTACTCTCAGGTGGAGCATCAGAGCATCTGCTTTTAATGTCTCAGGTGGAGCATCAAAGAGTCTGCTTTTAATGTCGCACCTGATATTTAAAACTTTATTGTTATTGTTTTTGAATGCTTTGTAATTTCGACCAGACACGGAGACAGAGGTGAAAGAGAAAGGAAAAGAGAAAAGGTGGGGAGAGAGGGGGTTAGGTGGGGGGGGGATTCAACAAAAATAAACAATAATGAACAAGAGTCTGCTTCTAGACCTGCAAAATGAGACGAGAAAAAAGCAAAACATAACAAAAAAAATGGGACACAACACCAATATAACAAAATCAAGCTATCACTGCGTCAACTTGATGAAGAAATATATAATCAATCATTGTTTAACTAAACAGTCACACGATAATATACCACAGTGCATTGAGTGCCCACCATAGTCTTAAGACATGTGTTGAACGTGCCCAAGCCCATACTTATGAGAGCACCATGTGAGCACCTGTGTGTGTACACGCGCTTGTTTATGTAAGGTTTATCTATAGGAGCGTCCAATAGAGAGTGTGAGGGACCACAGATCTGCCCCCCAAAGACGCGTAGGAGACGGGGGGGAGCTCCAAGTCCCAGAGATCCAGGCGCTGCCCCAGAACACAGGAACCCCAGGGAGCCCGCAACCAGAAAGGCCCCCGCCCCCCTCGAGAGGCACAGAGGATCGCCCCGGGGGGCCACAACCAGCAGCCGGCAGAGCCCCGGGAGATATCAGCGGCAAGTCCTCAGGCCTGCCCGCAGCCTCCCACCCCCTAGCCGGCCGAGTCCGGGACCCAGCGACCCGGGACCCAGGGGCGACCACCCCCGCCGGGGACCCAGCAGAGCCCAGGGACCCAGACCCCCCCAGGCCGCCACCGGGATTGATCAGGCAGATGCCAAAAATCTTAAACTCCCTGACCCGGGAGCCACGAACACTCAGGCAGACCAAGGCATCACACCCCCACCAGGTGTGACAGGGGGGAGGGGAGACGAAGATCTATATCATCAAAGGAGGTCCCAGGAGAAGGGAGGAGTCAAAGGCCCCACCTGACATATACAGTCATACACAAACACAGTCACACACTCCCTCCCTCATGCTCACACATGCACATACAACCAAAGACTTACAAAAATACACGCCGGACACCCATTCATGCTCCCCATACACACCCTATTCACTCTGGTCCCGGTAATGCTGCACATGGGGTACAACCACCACCGGTTACCAGAGTTTGACCCTTTCTGCTGGGGTGCTGATGAGCAGGCTCCCCCGCCCACCGCCGAGCACAGCAACCCACCACCCCAGACCCCAACCAGACGGCCAGATCTCCCTCCTAGTCTCCAGCCCCAGGCAGCCAAGCAACAACAGAGGTGTGCTAAGACCCCCTGGTCTCCCTCCACCTGCTCCAACATAGTGTTGTGTGTTAATGAGGTGTATTCTATTGCTGTGGTGAGCGGGCAGTGCGGGCATTTTCTGGCCTATGCCAGCTGATGCCACTGCACCACCCTACTTGCACCCACAATTTTTAAGACACATACTATAGTATGATTATTTATAAATGTTTAGGACACATACCTTAGTATGATATTATTTATACATTTTTAGGACACATACCTTAGTATTATATTATTTATACATTTATAGGACAAATACTATGGTATGCAATTATTTTTACATTTTTTAGGACACATACTATAGTATGATATTTTTTATACATTTTTAGGACACATAGCATAGTTTGATATTATTTTTACATTTTTTGGACACATACTAAAGTATGATATTATTTATACATTTTTAGGACACATACTACATAATGATATTATTTATACATTTTTAGGACACATACCTTAGTATGATATTATTTATACATTTTTAGGACACATACCTTAGTAGGATATTCTTTATACATTTTTAGGACACATACTGTAGTATGATATTATTTATACATTTTTAGGACACATACTATAGTATGCAATTATTTTTACATTTTTTAGGACACATACTATAGTATGATATTATTTATACATTTTTAGGACACATACTATAGTATGATATTATTTATTCATTTTTTGGACACATACTAAAGTATGATATTATTTATACATTTTTAGGACACATACTATAGTATGATATTATTTATACATTTTTAGGACACATACCTTAGTATGATATTATTTATACATTTTTAGGACACATACCTTAGTATGATATTATTTATACATTTTAGGACACATAGTATAGTATCTAATTATTTTTACATTTTTTAGGACACATACTATAGTATGATATTATTTATACATTTTTAGGACACATACCTTTGTATGATATTATTTATTCATTTTTAGGACACATACTGTAGTATGATATTATTTATACAGTTTTAGGACACATACTATAGTAGGATATAATTTATAAATTTTTAGGACACATACTATAGTATGATATTATTTTTAAATTTTTTGGACACATACTAAAGTATGATATTATTTATACATTTTTAGGACACATACAATAGTATGATATTATTTATACATTTTTAGGACACATACTACATAATGATATTATTTATACATTTTTAGGACACATACCTTAGTATGATATTATTTATACATTTTTAGGAGACATACTATAGTATGATATTATTTATACATTTTTAGGACACATACCTTAGTAGGATATTCTTTATACATTTTTAAGACACATACTGTAGTATGATATTATTTATACATTTTTAGGACACATACTATAGAATGCAATTATTTTTACATTTTTTAGGACACATACTATAGTATGATATTATTTATACATTTTTAGGACACATACTATAGTATTATATTATTTATTCATTTTTTGGACACATACTAAAGTATGATATTATTTATACATTTTTAGGACACATACTATAGTATGATATTATTTATACATTTTTAGGACACATACCATAGTATGATATTATTTATACATTTTTAGGACACATACCTTAGTATGATATTATTTATACATTTTAGGACACATAGTATAGTATCTAATTATTTTTACATTTTTTAGGACACATACTATAGTATGATATTATTTATACATTTTTAGGACACATAGCATAGTTTGATATTATTTTTACATTTTTTGGACACATACTAAAGTATGATATTATTTATACATTTTTAGGACACATACTACATAATGATATTATTTATACATTTTTAGGACACATACCTTAGTATGATATTATTTATACATTTTTAGGACACATACCTTAGTAGGATATTCTTTATACATTTTAAGGACACATACTGTAGTATGATATTATTTATACATTTTTAGGACACATACTATAGTATGCAATTATTTTTACATTTTTTAGGACACATACTATAGTATGATATTATTTATACATTTTTAGGACACATACTATAGTATGATATTATTTATTCATTTTTTGGACACATACTAAAGTATGATATTATTTATACATTTTTAGGACACATACTATAGTATGATATTATTTATACATTTTTAGGACACATACCTTAGTATGATATTATTTATACATTTTTAGGACACATACCTTAGTATGATATTATTTATACATTTTAGGACACATAGTATAGTATCTAATTATTTTTACATTTTTTAGGACACATACTATAGTATGATATTATTTATACATTTTTAGGACACATACCTTTGTATGATATTATTTATTCATTTTTAGGACACATACTGTAGTATGATATTATTTATACAGTTTTAGGACACATACTATAGTAGGGTATAATTTATAAATTTTTAGGACACATACTATAGTATGATATTATTTTTAAATTTTTTGGACACATACTAAAGTATGATATTATTTATACATTTTTAGGACACATACAATAGTATGATATTATTTATACATTTTTAGGACACATACTACATAATGATATTATTTATACATTTTTAGGACACATACCTTAGTATGATATTATTTATACATTTTTAGGAGACATACTATAGTATGATATTATTTATACATTTTTAGGACACATACCTTAGTAGGATATTCTTTATACATTTTTAAGACACATACTGTAGTATGATATTATTTATACATTTTTAGGACACATACTATAGTATGCAATTATTTTTACATTTTTTAGGACACATACTATAGTATGATATTATTTATACATTTTTAGGACACATACTATAGTATTATATTATTTATTCATTTTTTGGACACATACTAAAGTATGATATTATTTATACATTTTTAGGACACATACTATAGTATGATATTATTTATACATTTTTAGGACACATACCATAGTATGATATTATTTATACATTTTTAGGACACATACCTTAGTATGATATTATTTATACATTTTAGGACACATAGTATAGTATCTAATTATTTTTACATTTTTTAGGACACATACTATAGTATGATATTATTTATACATTTTTAGGACACATACTATAGTATGATATTATTTTTACATTTTTTGGACACATACTAAAGTATGATATTATTTACACATTTTTAGGACACATACTATAGTATGCAATTATTTTTACATTTTTTAGGACACATACTATAGTATGATTTTATTTATACATTTTTAGGACACATACTATAGTATGATACTATTTTTACATTTTTTGGACACATACTAAAGTATGATATTATTTATACATTTTTAGGACACATACTATAATATGATATTATTTATACATTTTTAGGACACATACCTTAGTATGATATTATTTATACATTTTTAGGACACATACCTTAGTATGATATTATTTATACATTTTTAGGACACATAGTATAGTATGCAATTTATTTTACATTTTTTAGGACACATACTATAGTATGATATTATTTATACATTTTTAGGACACATACTATAGTATGATATTATTTTTACATTTTTTGGACACATACTAAAGTATGATATTATTTATACATTTTTAGGACACATACTGTAGTATGCTATTATTTATACATTTTTAGGACACATACTATAGTATGCAATTATTTTTACATTTTTAGGACACATACTATGGTATTAAATAATTTATACATTTTTAGGACACATACTATAGTATGATATTATTTTTACATTTTTTGGACACATACTAAAGTATGATATTGTTTATACATTTTTAGGACACATACTATAATATGATATTATTTATACATTTTTAGGACACATACCTTAGTATGAGATTATTTATACATTTTTAGGACACATACCTTAGTATGATATTATTTATACATTTTTAGGACACATAGTATAGTATGCAATTTATTTTACATTTTTTAGGACACATACTATAGTATGATATTATTTATACATTTTTAGGACACATACTATAGTATGATATTATTTTTACATTTTTTGGACACATACTAAAGTATGATATTATTTATACATTTTTAGGACACATACTGTAGTATGCTATTATTTATACATTTTTAGGACACATACTATAGTATGCAATTATTTTTACATTTTTAGGACACATACTATAGTATTAAATAATTTATACATTTTTAGGACACATACTATAGTATGATATTATTTTTACATTTTTTGGACACATACTAAAGTATGATATTGTTTATACATTTTTAGGACACAATATAGTATGATATTATTTATACATTTTTAGGAAACCTACCTTAGTATGATATTAATTATACATTTTTAGGACACATACCTTAGTATTATATCATTTATACATTTTTAGGACAAATACTATTGTATGCAATTATTTTTACATTTTTTAGGACACATACTATAGTATGATATATTTATACATTTTTAGGACACATACTATAGTATGATATTATTTTTACATTTTTTGGACACATACTAAAGTATGATATTATTTATACATTTTGAGGACACATACTATAGTATGATATTATTTATACATTTTTAGGACACATACCTTAGTATGATATTATTTATACATTTTTAGGACACATACCTTAGTATGATATTATTTATACATTTTTAGGACACATACCTTAGTATGATATTATTTATACATTTTTAGGACACATACTGTAGTATGATATTATTTATACATTTTTAGGACACATACTATAGTATGCAATTATTTTTACATTTTTCGGACACATACTATAGTATGATATTATTTATACATTTTTAGGACACATACTATAGTATGATATTATTTTTACATTTATTGGACACATACTAAAGTATGATATTATTTATACATTTTTAGGACACATACTATAGTATGATATTATTTATAAATTTTTAGAACACATACCTTATTATGATATTATTTATACATTTTTAGGACAAATACCTTAGTATGATATTATTTATAAATTTTTAGGACACATACCTTTGTATGATATTATTTATTCATTTTTAGGACACATACTGTAGTATGATATTATTTATACATTTTTAGGACACATACTATAGTAGGATATAATTTATAAATTTTTAGGACACATACTATAGTATGATATTATTTTTACATTTTTTGGACACATAATAAAGTATGATATTATTTATACATTTTTAGGACACATACTATAGTATGATATTATTTATACATTTTTAGGACACATACTTTAGTATGATATTATTTATACATTTTTAGGACACATACCTTAGTATTATATTATTTATACATTTTTAGGACAAATACAATAGTATGCAATTATTTTAAAATTTTTTAGGACACATACTGTAGTATGATATTATTTACACATTTTTAGGACACATACTTAAGTAGGATATAATTTATAAATTTTTAGGACACATACTATAGTATGATATTATTTTTATATTTTTTGGACACATAGTAAAGTATGATATTATTTATACATTTTTAGGACACCTACTATAGTATGATATTATTTATACATTTTTAGGACACATACCTTAGTATGATATTATTTATACATTTTTAGAACACATACCTTAGTATTATATTATTTATACATTTTTAGGACAAATACAATAGTATGCAATTATTTTTCAATTTTTTAGGACACATACTGTAGTATGATATTATTTATACATTTTTAGGACACATACTTTAGTAGGATATAATTCATACATTTTTAGGACACATACTATAGTAGGATATAATTTATACATTTTTTTTTCTTTTTTTTTAAGAAAAACACGTTTTCTATCAACCAAGTTCTGCACCATATCTGCAATCTGCTGAAATACAAATAAACTACAAAACAGTAAAACCCCTTTTGAACATTTCCTGTTTCCTTAAAAGAAACAATAGCAGTAGACAAAACAAAGAACTAAAAGAAACGATTCATTTAAAACTTTTGATATTCCTTGCTGAATAAATCAGTTACCCTAGCAACAACTAAATGCAACTTGAACAAATGGTTGATGATAGAACAAACCACAAAGCATCAGCCAAAAAGTTGGATTTCTTTTTTTTTTTTTTTTTTTTTTTTTTAACGTGTCCTGTCTGGCTGTGAAGCAAGCAGAATTGATGTCTGAATGCTGGTAACAAGCCTTACAGTTTTACTCTCAGGTGGAGCTTCAGAGCATCTGCTTTTAATGTCTCAGGTGGAGCATCAAAGAGTCTGCTTTTAATGTCGCACCTGATATTTAAAACTTTATTGTTATTGTTTTTGAATGCTTTGTAATTTCGACCAGACACGGAGACAGAGGTGAAAGAGAAAGGAAAAGAGAAAAGGTGGGGAGAGAGGGGGTTAGGTGGGGGGGGGATTCAACAAAAATAAACAATAATGAACAAGAGTCTGCTTCTAGACCTGCAAAATGAGACGAGAAAAAAGCAAAACATAACAAAAAAAATGGGACACAACACCAATATAACAAAATCAAGCTATCACTGCGTCAACTTGATGAAGAAATATATAATCAATCATTGTTTAACTAAACAGTCACACGATAATATACCACAGTGCATTGAGTGCCCACCATAGTCTTAAGACATGTGTTGAACGTGCCCAAGCCCATACTTATGAGAGCACCATGTGAGCACCTGTGTGTGTACACGCGCTTGTTTATGTAAGGTTTATCTATAGGAGCGTCCAATAGAGAGTGTGAGGGACCACAGATCTGCCCCCCAAAGACGCGTAGGAGACGGGGGGGAGCTCCAAGTCCCAGAGATCCAGGCGCTGCCCCAGAACACAGGAACCCCAAGGAGCCCGCAACCAGAAAGGCCCCCGCCCCCCTCGAGAGGCACAGAGGATCGCCCCGGGGGGCCACAACCAGCAGCCGGCAGAGCCCCGGGAGATATCAGCGGCAAGTCCTCAGGCCTGCCCGCAGCCTCCCACCCCCTAGCCGGCCGAGTCCGGGACCCAGCGACCCGGGACCCAGGGGCGACCACCCCCGCCGGGGACCCAGCAGAGCCCAGGGACCCAGACCCCCCCAGGCCGCCACCGGGATTGATCAGGCAGATGCCAAAAATCTTAAACTCCCTGACCCGGGAGCCACGAACACTCAGGCAGACCAAGGCATCACACCCCCACCAGGTGTGACAGGGGGGAGGGGAGACGAAGATCTATATCATCAAAGGAGGTCCCAGGAGAAGGGAGGAGTCAAAGGCCCCACCTGACATATACAGTCATACACAAACACAGTCACACACTCCCTCCCTCATGCTCACACATGCACATACAACCAAAGACTTACAAAAATACACGCCGGACACCCATTCATGCTCCCCATACACACCCTATTCACTCTGGTCCCGGTAATGCTGCACATGGGGTACAACCACCACCGGTTACCAGAGTTTGACCCTTTCTGCTGGGGTGCTGATGAGCAGGCTCCCCCGCCCACCGCCGAGCACAGCAACCCACCACCCCAGACCCCAACCAGACGGCCAGATCTCCCTCCTAGTCTCCAGCCCCAGGCAGCCAAGCAACAACAGAGGTGTGCTAAGACCCCCTGGTCTCCCTCCACCTGCTCCAACATAGTGTTGTGTGTTAATGAGGTGTATTCTATTGCTGTGGTGAGCGGGCAGTGCGGGCATTTTCTGGCCTATGCCAGCTGATGCCACTGCACCACCCTACTTGCACCCACAATTTTTAAGACACATACTATAGTATGATTATTTATAAATGTTTAGGACACATACCTTAGTATGATATTATTTATACATTTTTAGGACACATACCTTAGTATTATATTATTTATACATTTATAGGACAAATACTATGGTATGCAATTATTTTTACATTTTTTAGGACACATACTATAGTATGATATTTTTTATACATTTTTAGGACACATAGCATAGTTTGATATTATTTTTACATTTTTTGGACACATACTAAAGTATGATATTATTTATACATTTTTAGGACACATACTACATAATGATATTATTTATACATTTTTAGGACACATACCTTAGTATGATATTATTTATACATTTTTAGGACACATACCTTAGTAGGATATTCTTTATACATTTTTAGGACACATACTGTAGTATGATATTATTTATACATTTTTAGGACACATACTATAGTATGCAATTATTTTTACATTTTTTAGGACACATACTATAGTATGATATTATTTATACATTTTTAGGACACATACTATAGTATGATATTATTTATTCATTTTTTGGACACATACTAAAGTATGATATTATTTATACATTTTTAGGACACATACTATAGTATGATATTATTTATACATTTTTAGGACACATACCTTAGTATGATATTATTTATACATTTTTAGGACACATACCTTAGTATGATATTATTTATACATTTTAGGACACATAGTATAGTATCTAATTATTTTTACATTTTTTAGGACACATACTATAGTATGATATTATTTATACATTTTTAGGACACATACCTTTGTATGATATTATTTATTCATTTTTAGGACACATACTGTAGTATGATATTATTTATACAGTTTTAGGACACATACTATAGTAGGATATAATTTATAAATTTTTAGGACACATACTATAGTATGATATTATTTTTAAATTTTTTGGACACATACTAAAGTATGATATTATTTATACATTTTTAGGACACATACAATAGTATGATATTATTTATACATTTTTAGGACACATACTACATAATGATATTATTTATACATTTTTAGGACACATACCTTAGTATGATATTATTTATACATTTTTAGGAGACATACTATAGTATGATATTATTTATACATTTTTAGGACACATACCTTAGTAGGATATTCTTTATACATTTTTAAGACACATACTGTAGTATGATATTATTTATACATTTTTAGGACACATACTATAGAATGCAATTATTTTTACATTTTTTAGGACACATACTATAGTATGATATTATTTATACATTTTTAGGACACATACTATAGTATTATATTATTTATTCATTTTTTGGACACATACTAAAGTATGATATTATTTATACATTTTTAGGACACATACTATAGTATGATATTATTTATACATTTTTAGGACACATACCATAGTATGATATTATTTATACATTTTTAGGACACATACCTTAGTATGATATTATTTATACATTTTAGGACACATAGTATAGTATCTAATTATTTTTACATTTTTTAGGACACATACTATAGTATGATATTATTTATACATTTTTAGGACACATACTATAGTATGATATTATTTTTACATTTTTTGGACACATACTAAAGTATGATATTATTTATACATTTTTAGGACACATACTATAGTATGATATTTATAAATTTTTAGGACACATACCTTTGTATTATATTATTTATTCATTTTTAGGACACATACTGTAGTATGATATTATTTATACAGTTTTAGGACACATACTATAGTAGGATATAATTTATAAATTTTTAGGACACATACAATAGTATGATATTATTTATACATTTTTAGGACACCTACCTTAGTATGATATTATTTATACATTTTTAGGACACATACCTCAGTATTATATTATTTATACATTTTTAGGACAAATACTATGGTATGCAATTATTTTTAAATTTTTTAGGACACATACTATAGTATGATTTTTTTATACATTTTTAGGACACATAGTATAGTTTGATATTATTTTTACATTTTTAGGACACATACCTTAGTATGATATTATTTATACATTTTTAGGACACATACTACATAATGATACTATTTATACATTTTTAGGACACATACCTTAGTATGATATTCTTTATACATTTTTAGGAGACATACTATAGTATGATATTATTTATACATTTTTAGGACACATACCTTAGTATGATATTCTTTATACATTTTTAGGACACATACTGTAGTATGATATTATTTATACATTTTTAGGACACATACTATAGTATGATATTATTTTTACATTTTTTGGACACATACTAAAGTATGATATTATTTATACATTTTTAGGACACATACTATAGTATGATATTATTTTTACATTTTTTGGACACATACTAAAGTATGATATTATTTATACATTTTTAGGACACATACTATAGTATGATATTATTTATACATTTTAAGGACACATACCTTAGTATGATATTATTTATACATTTTTAGGACACATACCTTAGTATGATATTATCTATACATTTTTAGGACACATAGTATAGTATGCAATTATTTTTACATTTTTTAGGACACATACTATAGTATGATATTATTTATACATTTTTAGGACACATACTATAGTATGATATTATTTTTACATTTTTTGGACACATACTAAAGTATGATATTATTTACACATTTTTAGGACACATACTATAGTATGATATTATTTATAAATTTTTAGGACACATACCTTTGTATGATATTATTTATCCTTTTTTAGGACACATACAGTAGTATGATATTATTTATACATTTTTAGGACACATACTATAGTAGGATATAATTTATAATTTTTTAGGACACATACTATAGTATGATATTATTTTTACATTTTTTGGACACATACTAAAGTATGATATTATTTATACATTTTTAGGACACATACTATAGTATGATATTATTTATACATTTTAGGACACATAGTATAGTATTTAACTATTTTTACATTTTTTAGGACACATACTATAGTATGATATTATTTATACATTTTTAGGACACATACCTTTGTATGATATTATTTATTCATTTTTAGGACACATACTGTAGTATGATATTATTTATACAGTTTTAGGACACATACTATAGTAGGATATAATTTATAAATTTTTAGGACACATACTATAGTATGATATTATTTTTAAATTTGTTGGACACATACTAAAGTATGATATTATTTATACATTTTTAGGACACATACAATAGTATGATATTATTTATACATTTTTAGGACACATACTACATAATGATATTATTTATACATTTTTAGGACACATACCTTAGTATGATATTATTTATACATTTTTAGGAGACATACTATAGTATGATATTATTTATACATTTTTAGGACACATACCTTAGTAGGATATTCTTTATACATTTTTAAGACACATACTGTAGTATGATATTATTTATACATTTTTAGGACACATACTATAGTATGATATTATTTATTCATTTTTTGGACACATACTAAAGTATGATATTATTTATACATTTTTAGGACACATACTATAGTATGATATTATTTATACATTTTTAGGACACATACCTTAGTATGATATTATTTATACATTTTTAGGACACATACCTTAGTATGATATTATTTATACATTTTAGGACACATAGTATAGTATCTAATTATTTTTACATTTTTTAGGACACATACTATAGTATGATATTATTTATACATTTTTAGGACACATACCTTTGTATGATATTATTTATTCATTTTTAGGACACATACTGTAGTATGATATTATTTATACAGTTTTAGGACACATACTATAGTAGGATATAATTTATAAATTTTTAGGACACATACTATAGTATGATATTATTTTTAAATTTTTTGGACACATACTAAAGTATGATATTATTTATACATTTTTAGGACACATACAATAGTATGATATTATTTATACATTTTTAGGACACATACTACATAATGATATTATTTATACATTTTTAGGACACATACCTTAGAATGATATTATTTATACATTTTTAGGAGACATACTATAGTATGATATTATTTATACATTTTTAGGACACATACCTTAGTAGGATATTCTTTATACATTTTTAAGACACATACTGTAGTATGATATTATTTATACATTTTTAGGACACATACTATAGTATGCAATTATTTTTACATTTTTTAGGACACATACTATAGTATGATATTATTTATACATTTTTAGGACACATACTATAGTATTATATTATTTATTCATTTTTTGGACACATACTAAAGTATGATATTATTTATACATTTTTAGGACACATACTATAGTATGATATTATTTATACATTTTTAGGACACATACCATAGTATGATATTATTTATACATTTTTAGGACACATACCTTAGTATGATATTATTTATACATTTTAGGACACATAGTATAGTATCTAATTATTTTTACATTTTTTAGGACACATACTATAGTATGATATTATTTATACATTTTTAGGACACATACTATAGTATGATATTATTTTTACATTTTTTGGACACATACTAAAGTATGATATTATTTACACATTTTTAGGACACATACTATAGTATGATATTATTTATAAATTTTTAGGACACATACCTTTGTATTATATTATTTATTCATTTTTAGGACACATACTGTAGTATGATATTATTTATACAGTTTTAGGACACATACTATAGTAGGATATAATTTATAAATTTTTAGGACACATACAATAGTATGATATTATTTATACATTTTTAGGACACCTACCTTAGTATGATATTATTTATACATTTTTAGGACACATACCTCAGTATTATATTATTTATACATTTTTAGGACAAATACTATGGTATGCAATTATTTTTACATTTTTTAGGACACATACTATAGTATGATTTTTTTATACATTTTTAGGACACATAGTATAGTTTGATATTATTTTTATATTTTTAGGACACATACCTTAGTATGATATTATTTATACATTTTTAGGACACATACTACATAATGATATTATTTATACATTTTTAGGACACATACCTTAGTATGATATTCTTTATACATTTTTAGGAGACATACTATAGTATGATATTATTTATACATTTTTAGGACACATACCTTAGTATGATATTCTTTATACATTTTTAGGACACATACTGTAGTATGATATTATTTATACATTTTTAGGACACATACTATAGTATGATATTATTTTTACATTTTTTGGACACATACTAAAGTATGATATTATTTATACATTTTTAGGACACATACTATAGTATGATATTATTTTTACATTTTTTGGACACATACTAAAGTATGATATTATTTATACATTTTTAGGACACATACTATAGTATGATATTATTTATACATTTTTAGGACACATACCTTAGTATGATATTATTTATACATTTTTAGGACACATACCTTAGTATGATATTATCTATACATTTTTAGGACACACAGTATAGTATGCAATTATTTTTACATTTTTTAGGACACATACTATAGTATGATATTATTTATACATTTTTAGGACACATACTATAGTATGATATTATTTTTACATTTTTTGGACACATACTAAAGTATGATATTATTTACACATTTTTAGGACACATACTATAGTATGATATTATTTATAAATTTTTAGGACACATACCTTTGTATGATATTATTTATCCTTTTTTAGGACACATACAGTAGTATGATATTATTTATACATTTTTAGGACACATACTATAGTAGGATATAATTTATAATTTTTTAGGACACATACTATAGTATGATATTATTTTTACATTTTTTGGACACATACTAAAGTATGATATTATTTATACATTTTTAGGACACATACTATAGTATGATATTATTTATACATTTTAGGACACATAGTATAGTATTTAATTATTTTTACATTTTTTAGGACACATACTATAGTATGATATTATTTATACATTTTTAGGACACATACCTTTGTATGATATTATTTATTCATTTTTAGGACACATACTGTAGTATGATATTATTTATACAGTTTTAGGACACATACTATAGTAGGATATAATTTATAAATTTTTAGGACACATACTATAGTATGATATTATTTTTAAATTTGTTGGACACATACTAAAGTATGATATTATTTATACATTTTTAGGACACATACAATAGTATGATATTATTTATACATTTTTAGGACACATACTACATAATGATATTATTTATACATTTTTAGGACACATACCTTAGTATGATATTATTTATACATTTTTAGGAGACATACTATAGTATGATATTATTTATACATTTTTAGGACACATACCTTAGTAGGATATTCTTTATACATTTTTAAGACACATACTGTAGTATGATATTATTTATACATTTTTAGGACACATACTATAGTATGCAATTATTTTTACATTTTTTAGGACACATACTATAGTATGATATTATTTATACATTTTTAGGACACATACTATTGTATGATATTATTTATTCATTTTTTGGACACATACTAAAGTATGATATTATTTATACATTTTTAGGACACATACTATAGTATGCAATTATTTTTACATTTTTAGGACACATACTATAGTATTAAATAATTTATACATTTTTAGGACACATACTATAGTATGATATTATTTTTACATTTTTTGGACACATACTAAAGTATGATATTGTTTATACATTTTTAGGACACAATATAGTATGATATTATTTATACATTTTTAGGAAACCTACCTTAGTATGATATTAATTATACATTTTTAGGACACATACCTTAGTATTATATCATTTATACATTTTTAGGACAAATACTATTGTATGCAATTATTTTTACATTTTTTAGGACACATACTATAGTATGATATATTTATACATTTTTAGGACACATACTATAGTATGATATTATTTTTACATTTTTTGGACACATACTAAAGTATGATATTATTTATACATTTTGAGGACACATACTATAGTATGATATTATTTATACATTTTTAGGACACATACCTTAGTATGATATTATTTATACATTTTTAGGACACATACCTTAGTATGATATTATTTATACATTTTTAGGACACATACCTTAGTATGATATTATTTATACATTTTTAGGACACATACTGTAGTATGATATTATTTATACATTTTTAGGACACATACTATAGTATGCAATTATTTTTACATTTTTCGGACACATACTATAGTATGATATTATTTATACATTTTTAGGACACATACTATAGTATGATATTATTTTTACATTTATTGGACACATACTAAAGTATGATATTATTTATACATTTTTAGGACACATACTATAGTATGATATTATTTATAAATTTTTAGAACACATACCTTATTATGATATTATTTATACATTTTTAGGACAAATACCTTAGTATGATATTATTTATAAATTTTTAGGACACATACCTTTGTATGATATTATTTATTCATTTTTAGGACACATACTGTAGTATGATATTATTTATACATTTTTAGGACACATACTATAGTAGGATATAATTTATAAATTTTTAGGACACATACTATAGTATGATATTATTTTTACATTTTTTGGACACATAATAAAGTATGATATTATTTATACATTTTTAGGACACATACTATAGTATGATATTATTTATACATTTTTAGGACACATACTTTAGTATGATATTATTTATACATTTTTAGGACACATACCTTAGTATTATATTATTTATACATTTTTAGGACAAATACAATAGTATGCAATTATTTTTAAATTTTTTAGGACACATACTGTAGTATGATATTATTTACACATTTTTAGGACACATACTTAAGTAGGATATAATTTATAAATTTTTAGGACACATACTATAGTATGATATTATTTTTACATTTTTTGGACACATACTAAAGTATGATATTATTTATACATTTTTAGGACACCTACTATAGTATGATATTATTTATACATTTTTAGGACACATACCTTAGTATGATATTATTTATACATTTTTAGAACACATACCTTAGTATTATATTATTTATACATTTTTAGGACAAATACAATAGTATGCAATTATTTTTCAATTTTTTAGGACACATACTGTAGTATGATATTATTTATACATTTTTAGGACACATACTTTAGTAGGATATAATTCATACATTTTTAGGACACATACTATAGTAGGATATAATTTATACATTTTTTTTCTTTTTTTTTAAGAAAAACACGTTTTCTATCAACCAAGTTCTGCACCATATCTGCAATCTGCTGAAATACAAATAAACTACAAAACAGTAAAACCCCTTTTGAACATTTCCTGTTTCCTTAAAAGAAACAATAGCAGTAGACAAAACAAAGAACTAAAAGAAACGATTCATTTAAAACTTTTGATATTCCTTGCTGAATAAATCAGTTACCCTAGCAACAACTAAATGCAACTTGAACAAATGGTTGATGATAGAACAAACCACAAAGCATCAGCCAAAAAGTTGGATTTCTTTTTTTTTTTTTTTTTTTTTTTTTTTTAACGTGTCCTGTCTGGCTGTGAAGCAAGCAGAATTGATGTCTGAATGCTGGTAACAAGCCTTACAGTTTTACTCTCAGGTGGAGCATCAGAGCATCTGCTTTTAATGTCTCAGGTGGAGCATCAAAGAGTCTGCTTTTAATGTCGCACGTGATATTTAAAACTTTATTGTTATTGTTTTTGAATGCTTTGTAATTTCGACCAGACACGGAGACAGAGGTGAAAGAGAAAGGAAAAGAGAAAAGGTGGGGAGAGAGGGGGTTAGGTGGGGGGGGATTCAACAAAAATAAACAATAATGAACAAGAGTCTGCTTCTAGACCTGCAAAATGAGACGAGAAAAAAGCAAAACATAACAAAAAAAATGGGACACAACACCAATATAACAAAATCAAGCTATCACTGCGTCAACTTGATGAAGAAATATATAATCAATCATTGTTTAACTAAACAGTCACACGATAATATACCACAGTGCATTGAGTGCCCACCATAGTCTTAAGACATGTGTTGAACGTGCCCAAGCCCATACTTATGAGAGCACCATGTGAGCACCTGTGTGTGTACACGCGCTTGTTTATGTAAGGTTTATCTATAGGAGCGTCCAATAGAGAGTGTGAGGGACCACAGATCTGCCCCCCAAAGACGCGTAGGAGACGGGGGGGAGCTCCAAGTCCCAGAGATCCAGGCGCTGCCCCAGAACACAGGAACCCCAAGGAGCCCGCAACCAGAAAGGCCCCCGCCCCCCTCGAGAGGCACAGAGGATCGCCCCGGGGGGCCACAACCAGCAGCCGGCAGAGCCCCGGGAGATATCAGCGGCAAGTCCTCAGGCCTGCCCGCAGCCTCCCACCCCCTAGCCGGCCGAGTCCGTGACCCAGCGACCCGGGACCCAGGGGCGACCACCCCCGCCGGGGACCCAGCAGAGCCCAGGGACCCAGACCCCCCCAGGCCGCCACCGGGATTGATCAGGCAGATGCCAAAAATCTTAAACTCCCTGACCCGGGAGCCACGAACACTCAGGCAGACCAAGGCATCACACCCCCACCAGGTGTGACAGGGGGGAGGGGAGACGAAGATCTATATCATCAAAGGAGGTCCCAGGAGAAGGGAGGAGTCAAAGGCCCCACCTGACATATACAGTCATACACAAACACAGTCACACACTCCCTCCCTCATGCTCACACATGCACATACAACCAAAGACTTACAAAAATACACGCCGGACACCCATTCATGCTCCCCATACACACCCTATTCACTCTGGTCCCGGTAATGCTGCACATGGGGTACAACCACCACCGGTTACCAGAGTTTGACCCTTTCTGCTGGGGTGCTGATGAGCAGGCTCCCCCGCCCACCGCCGAGCACAGCAACCCACCACCCCAGACCCCAACCAGACGGCCAGATCTCCCTCCTAGTCTCCAGCCCCAGGCAGCCAAGCAACAACAGAGGTGTGCTAAGACCCCCTGGTCTCCCTCCACCTGCTCCAACATAGTGTTGTGTGTTAATGAGGTGTATTCTATTGCTGTGGTGAGCGGGCAGTGCGGGCATTTTCTGGCCTATGCCAGCTGATGCCACTGCACCACCCTACTTGCACCCACAATTTTTAAGACACATACTATAGTATGATTATTTATAAATGTTTAGGACACATACCTTAGTATGATATTATTTATACATTTTTAGGACACATACCTTAGTATTATATTATTTATACATTTATAGGACAAATACTATGGTATGCAATTATTTTTACATTTTTTAGGACACATACTATAGTATGATATTTTTTATACATTTTTAGGACACATAGCATAGTTTGATATTATTTTTACATTTTTTGGACACATACTAAAGTATGATATTATTTATACATTTTTAGGACACATACTACATAATGATATTATTTATACATTTTTAGGACACATACCTTAGTATGATATTATTTATACATTTTTAGGACACATACCTTAGTAGGATATTCTTTATACATTTTTAGGACACATACTGTAGTATGATATTATTTATACATTTTTAGGACACATACTATAGTATGCAATTATTTTTACATTTTTTAGGACACATACTATAGTATGATATTATTTATACATTTTTAGGACACATACTATAGTATGATATTATTTATTCATTTTTTTGGACACATACTAAAGTATGATATTATTTATACATTTTTAGGACACATACTATAGTATGATATTATTTATACATTTTTAGGACACATACCTTAGTATGATATTATTTATACATTTTTAGGACACATACCTTAGTATGATATTATTTATACATTTTAGGACACATAGTATAGTATCTAATTATTTTTACATTTTTTAGGACACATACTATAGTATGATATTATTTATACATTTTTAGGACACATACCTTTGTATGATATTATTTATTCATTTTTAGGACACATACTGTAGTATGATATTATTTATACAGTTTTAGGACACATACTATAGTAGGATATAATTTATAAATTTTTAGGACACATACTATAGTATGATATTATTTTTAAATTTTTTGGACACATACTAAAGTATGATATTATTTATACATTTTTAGGACACATACAATAGTATGATATTATTTATACATTTTTAGGACACATACTACATAATGATATTATTTATACATTTTTAGGACACATACCTTAGTATGATATTATTTATACATTTTTAGGAGACATACAATAGTATGATATTATTTAAACATTTTTAGGACACATACCTTAGTAGGATATTCTTTATACATTTTTAAGACACATACTGTAGTATGATATTATTTATACATTTTTAGGACACATACTATAGTATGCAATTATTTTTACATTTTTTAGGACACATACTATAGTATGATATTATTTATACATTTTTAGGACACATACTATAGTATTATATTATTTATTCATTTTTTGGACACATACTAAAGTATGATATTATTTATACATTTTTAGGACACATACTATAGTATGATATTATTTATACATTTTTAGGACACATACCATAGTATGATATTATTTATACATTTTTAGGACACATACCTTAGTATGATATTATTTATACATTTTAGGACACATAGTATAGTATCTAATTATTTTTACATTTTTTAGGACACATACTATAGTATGATATTATTTATACATTTTTAGGACACATACTATAGTATGATATTATTTTTACATTTTTTGGACACATACCAAAGTATGATATTATTTATACATTTTTAGGACACATACTATAGTATGATATTTATAAATTTTTAGGACACATACCTTTGTATTATATTATTTATTCATTTTTAGGACACATACTGTAGTATGATATTATTTATACAGTTTTAGGACACATACTATAGTAGGATATAATTTATAAATTTTTAGGACACATACAATAGTATGATATTATTTATACATTTTTAGGACACCTACCTTAGTATGATATTATTTATACATTTTTAGGACACATACCTCAGTATTATATTATTTATACATTTTTAGGACAAATACTATGGTATGCAATTATTTTTAAATTTTTTAGGACACATACTATAGTATGATTTTTTTATACATTTTTAGGACACATAGTATAGTTTGATATTATTTTTACATTTTTAGGACACATACCTTAGTATGATATTATTTATACATTTTTAGGACACATACTACATAATGATACTATTTATACATTTTTAGGACACATACCTTAGTATGATATTCTTTATACATTTTTAGGAGACATACTATAGTATAATATTATTTATACATTTTTAGGACACATACCTTAGTATGATATTCTTTATACATTTTTAGGACACATACTGTAGTATGATATTATTTATACATTTTTAGGACACATACTATAGTATGATATTATTTTTACATTTTTTGGACACATACTAAAGTATGATATTATTTATACATTTTTAGGACACATACTATAGTATGATATTATTTTTACATTTTTTGGACACATACTAAAGTATGATATTATTTATACATTTTTAGGACACATACTATAGTATGATATTATTTATACATTTTTAGGACACATACCTTAGTATGATATTATTTATACATTTTTAGGACACATACCTTAGTATGATATTATCTATACATTTTTAGGACACATAGTATAGTATGCAATTATTTTTACATTTTTTAGGACACATACTATAGTATGATATTATTTATACATTTTTAGGACACATACTATAGTATGATATTATTTTTACATTTTTTGGACACATACTAAAGTATGATATTATTTACACATTTTTAGGACACATACTATAGTATGATATTATTTATAAATTTTTAGGACACATACCTTTGTATGATATTATTTATCCTTTTTTAGGACACATACAGTAGTATGATATTATTTATACATTTTTAGGACACATACTATAGTAGGATATAATTTATAATTTTTTAGGACACATACTATAGTATGATATTATTTTTTACATTTTTTGGACACATACTAAAGTATGATATTATTTATACATTTTTAGGACACATACTATAGTATGATATTATTTATACATTTTAGGACACATAGTATAGTATTTAATTATTTTTACATTTTTTAGGACACATACTATAGTATGATATTATTTATACATTTTTAGGACACATACCTTTGTATGATATTATTTATTAATTTTTAGGACACATACTGTAGTATGATATTATTTATACAGTTTTAGGACACATACTATAGTAGGATATAATTTATAAATTTTTAGGACACATACTATAGTATGATATTATTTTTAAATTTGTTGGACACATACTAAAGTATGATATTATTTATACATTTTTAGGACACATACAATAGTATGATATTATTTATACATTTTTAGGACACATACTACATAATGATATTATTTATACATTTTTAGGACACATACCTTAGTATGATATTATTTATACATTTTTAGGAGACATACTATAGTATGATATTATTTATACATTTTTAGGACACATACCTTAGTAGGATATTCTTTATACATTTTTAAGACACATACTGTAGTATGATATTATTTATACATTTTTAGGACACATACTATAGTATGATATTATTTATTCATTTTTTGGACACATACTAAAGTATGATATTATTTATACATTTTTAGGACACATACTATAGTATGATAGTATTTATACATTTTTAGGACACATACCTTAGTATGATATTATTTATACATTTTTAGGACACATACCTTAGTATGATATTATTTATACATTTTAGGACACATAGTATAGTATCTAATTATTTTTACATTTTTTAGGACACATACTATAGTATGATATTATTTATACATTTTTAGGACACATACTATTGTATGATATTATTTATACATTTTTAGGACACATACTATTGTATGATATTATTTTTTCATTTTTTGGACACATACTAAAGTATGATATTATTTATACATTTTTAGGACACATACTATAGTATGATATTATTTATACATTTTTAGGACACATACCATAGTATGATATTATTTATACATTTTTAGGACACATACCTTAGTATGATATTATTTATACATTTTAGGACACATAGTATAGTATCTAATTATTTTAACATTTTTTAGGACACATACTATAGTATGATCTTATTTATACATTTTTAGGACACATACTATAGTATGATATTATTTTTACATTTTTTGGACACATACTAAAGTATGATATTATTTACACATTTTTAGGACACATACTATAGTATGATATTATTTATAAATTTTTAGGACACATACCTTTGTATTATATTATTTATTCATTTTTAGGACACATACTGTAGTATGATATTATTTATACAGTTTTAGGACACATACTATAGTAGGATATAATTTATAAATTTTTAGGACACATACAATAGTATGATATTATTTATACATTTTTAGGACACCTACCTTAGTATGATATTATTTATACATTTTTAGGACACATACCTCAGTATTATATTATTTATACATTTTTAGGACAAATACTATGGTATGCAATTATTTTTACATTTTTTAGGACACATACTATAGTATGATTTTTTTATACATTTTTAGGACACATAGTATAGTTTGATATTATTTTTACATTTTTAGGACACATACCTTAGTATGATATTATTTATACATTTTTAGGACACATACTACATAATGATATTATTTATACATTTTTAGGACACATACCTTAGTATGATATTCTTTATACATTTTTAGGAGACATACTATAGGTATGATATTATTTTTACATTTTTTGGACACATACTAAAGTATGATATTATTTATACATTTTTAGGACACATACTATATTATGATATTATTTTTACATTTTTTGGACACATACTAAAGTATGATATTATTTATACATTTTTAGGACACATACTATAGTATGATATTATTTATACATTTTTAGGACACATACCTTAGTATGATATTATTTATACATTTTTAGGACACATACCTTAGTATGATATTATCTATACATTTTTAGGACACATAGTATAGTATGCAATTATTTTTACATTTTTTAGGACACATACTATAGTATGATATTATTTATACATTTTTAGGACACATACTATAGTATGATATTATTTTTACATTTTTTGACACATACTAAAGTATGATATTATTTACACATTTTTAGGACACATACTATAGTATGATATTATTTATAAATTTTTAGGACACATACCTTTGTATGATATTATTTATCCTTTTTTAGGACACATACAGTAGTATGATATTATTTATACATTTTTAGGACACATACTATAGTAGGATATAATTTATAATTTTTTAGGACACATACTATAGTATGATATTATTTTTACATTTTTTGGACACATACTAAAGTATGATATTATTTATACATTTTAGGACACATAGTATAGTATTTAATTATTTTTACATTTTTTAGGACACATACTATAGTATGATCTTATTTATACATTTTTAGGACACATACCTTTGTATGATATTATTTATTCATTTTTAGGACACATACTGTAGTATGATATTATTTATACAGTTTTAGGACACATACTATAGTATGATATTATTTTTAAATTTTTTGGACACATACTAAAGTATGATATTATTTATACATTTTTAGGACACATACAATAGTATGATATTATTTATACATTTTTAGGACACATACCTTAGTATGATATTATTTATACATTTTTAGGAGACATACTATAGTATGATATTATTTATACATTTTTAGGACACATACCTTAGTAGGATATTCTTTATACATTTTTAAGACACATACTGTAGTATGATATTATTTATACATTTTTAGGACACATACTATAGTATGCAATTATTTTTACATTTTTTAGGACACATACTATAGTATGATATTATTTATACATTTTTAGGACACATACTATAGTATGATATTATTTATACATTTTTTGGACACATACTAAAGTATGATATTATTTATACATTTTTAGGACACATACTATAGTATGATATTATTTATACATTTTTAGGACACATACCATAGTATGATATTATTTATACATTTTTAGGACACATACCTTAGTATGATATTATTTATACATTTTAGGACACATAGTATAGTATCTAATTATTTTTACATTTTTTAGGACACATACTATAGTATGATATTATTTATACATTTTTAGGACACATACTATAGTATGATATTATTTTTACATTTTTTGGACACATACTAAAGTATGATATTATTTACACATTTTTAGGACACATACTATAGTATGATATTATTTATAAATTTTTAGGACACATACCTTTGTATTATATTATTTATTCATTTTTAGGACACATACTGTAGTATGATATTATTTATACAGTTTTAGGACACATACTATAGTAGGATATAATTTATAAATTTTTAGGACACATACAATAGTATGATATTATTTATACATTTTTAGGACACCTACCTTAGTATGATATTATTTATACATTTTTAGGACACATACCTCAGTATTATATTATTTATACATTTTTAGGACAAATACTATGGTATGCAATTATTTTTACATTTTTTAGGACACATACTATAGTATGATTTTTTTATACATTTTTAGGACACATTGTATAGTTTGATATTATTTTTACATTTTTAGGACACATACCTTAGTATGATATTATTTATACATTTTTAGGACACATACTACATAATGATATTATTTATACATTTTTAGGACACATACCTTAGTATGATATTCTTTATACATTTTTAGGAGACATACTATAGTATGATATTATTTATACATTTTTAGGACACATACCTTAGTATGATATTCTTTATACATTTTTAGGACACATACTGTAGTATGATATTATTTATACATTTTTAGGACACATACTATAGTATGATATTATTTTTACATTTTTTGGACACATACTAAAGTATGATATTATTTATACATTTTTAGGACACATACTATAGTATGATATTATTTTTACATTTTTTGGACACATACTAAAGTATGATATTATTTATACATTTTTAGGACACATACTATAGTATGATATTATTTATACATTTTTAGGACACATACCTTAGTATGATATTATTTATACATTTTTAGGACACATACCTTAGTATGATATTATCTATACATTTTTAGGACACATAGTATAGTATGCAATTATTTTTACATTTTTTGGACACATACTAAAGTATGATATTATTTACACATTTTTAGGACACATACTATAGTATGATATTATTTATAAATTTTTAGGACACATACCTTTGTATGATATTATTTATCCTTTTTTAGGACACATACAGTAGTATGATATTATTTATACATTTTTAGGACACATACTATGGTAGGATATAATTTATAATTTTTTAGGACACATACTATAGTATGATATTATTTTTACATTTTTTGGACACATACTAAAGTATGATATTATTTATACATTTTTAGGACACATACTATAGTATGATATTATTTATACATTTTAGGACACATAGTATAGTATTTAATTATTTTTACATTTTTTAGGACACATACTATAGTATGATATTATTTATACATTTTTAGGACACATACCTTTGTATGATATTATTTATTCATTTTTAGGACACATACTGTAGTATGATATTATTTATACAGTTTTAGGACACATACCTTAGTATGATATTCTTTATACATTTTTAGGAGACATACTATAGTATGATATTATTTATACATTTTTAGGACACATACCTTAGTATGATATTCTTTATACATTTTTAGGACACATACTGTAGTATGATATTATTTATACATTTTTAGGACACATACTATAGTATGATATTATTTTTACATTTTTTGGACACATACTAAAGTATGATATTATTTATACATTTTTAGGACACATACTATAGTATGATATTATTTTTACATTTTTTGGACACATACTAAAGTATGATATTATTTATACATTTTTAGGACACATACTATAGTATGATATTATTTATACATTTTTAGGACACATACTATAGTATGATATTATTTTTACATTTTTTGGACACATACTAAAGTATGATATTATTTATACATTTTTAGGACACATACTATAGTATGATATTATTTTTACATTTTTTGGACACATACTAAAGTATGATATTATTTATACATTTTTAGGACACATACTATAGTATGATATTATTTATACATTTTTAGGACACATACCTTAGTATGATATTATTTATACATTTTTAGGACACATACCTTAGTATGATATTATCTATACATTTTTAGGACACATAGTATAGTATGCAATTATTTTTACATTTTTTGGACACATACTAAAGTATGATATTATTTACACATTTTTAGGACACATACTATAGTATGATATTATTTATAAATTTTTAGGACACATACCTTTGTATGATATTATTTATCCTTTTTTAGGACACATACAGTAGTATGATATTATTTATACATTTTTAGGACACATACTATGGTAGGATATAATTTATAATTTTTTAGGACACATACTATAGTATGATATTATTTTTACATTTTTTGGACACATACTAAAGTATGATATTATTTATACATTTTTAGGACACTTACTATAGTATGATATTATTTATACATTTTAGGACACATAGTATAGTATTTAATTATTTTTACATTTTTTAGGACACATACTATAGTATGATATTATTTATACATTTTTAGGACACATACCTTTGTATGATATTATTTATTCATTTTTAGGACACATACTGTAGTATGATATTATTTATACAGTTTTAGGACACATACCTTAGTATGATATTCTTTATACCTTTTTAGGAGACATACTATAGTATGATATTATTTATACATTTTTAGGACACATACCTTAGTATGATATTCTTTATACATTTTTAGGACACATACTGTAGTATGATATTATTTATACATTTTTAGGACACATACTATAGTATGATATTATTTTTACATTTTTTGGACACATACTAAAGTATGATATTATTTATACATTTTTAGGACACATACTATAGTATGATATTATTTTTACATTTTTTGGACACATACTAAAGTATGATATTATTTATACATTTTTAGGACACATACTATAGTATGATATTATTTATACATTTTTAGGACACATACCTTAGTATGATATTATTTATACATTTTTAGGACACATACCTTAGTATGATATTATCTATACATTTTTAGGACACATAGTATAGTATGCAATTATTTTTACATTTTTTAGGACACATACTATAGTATGATATTATTTATACATTTTTAGGACACATACTATAGTATGATATTATTTTTACATTTTTTGGACACATACTAAAGTATGATATTATTTACACATTTTTAGGACACATACTATAGTATGATATTATTTATAAATTTTTAGGACACATACCTTTGTATGATATTATTTATCCTTTTTTAGGACACATACAGTAGTATGATATTATTTATACATTTTTAGGACACATACTATAGTAGGATATAATTTATAATTTTTTAGGACACATACTATAGTATGATATTATTTTTACATTTTTTGGACACATACTAAAGTATGATATTATTTATACATTTTAGGACACATAGTATAGTATTTAATTATTTTTACATTTTTTAGGACACATACTATAGTATGATCTTATTTATACATTTTTAGGACACATACCTTTGTATGATATTATTTATTCATTTTTAGGACACATACTGTAGTATGATATTATTTATACAGTTTTAGGACACATACTATAGTAGGATATAATTTATAAATTTTTAGGACACATACTATAGTATGATATTATTTTTAAATTTTTTGGACACATACTAAAGTATGATATTATTTATACATTTTTAGGACACATACAATAGTATGATATTATTTATACATTTTTAGGACACATACTACATAATGATATTATTTATACATTTTTAGGACACATACCTTAGTATGATATTATTTATACATTTTTAGGAGACATACTATAGTATGATATTATTTATACATTTTTAGGACACATACCTTAGTAGGATATTCTTTATACATTTTTAAGACACATACTGTAGTATGATATTATTTATACATTTTTAGGACACATACTATAGTATGCAATTATTTTTACATTTTTTAGGACACATACTATAGTATGATATTATTTATACATTTTTAGGACACATACTATAGTATGATATTATTTATACATTTTTTGGACACATACTAAAGTATGATATTATTTATACATTTTTAGGACACATACTATAGTATGATATTATTTATACATTTTTAGGACACATACCATAGTATGATATTATTTATACATTTTTAGGACACATACCTTAGTATGATATTATTTATACATTTTAGGACACATAGTATAGTATCTAATTATTTTTACATTTTTTAGGACACATACTATAGTATGATATTATTTATACATTTTTAGGACACATACTATAGTATGATATTATTTTTACATTTTTTGGACACATACTAAAGTATGATATTATTTACACATTTTTAGGACACATACTATAGTATGATATTATTTATAAATTTTTAGGACACATACCTTTGTATTATATTATTTATTCATTTTTAGGACACATACTGTAGTATGATATTATTTATACAGTTTTAGGACACATACTATAGTAGGATATAATTTATAAATTTTTAGGACACATACAATAGTATGATATTATTTATACATTTTTAGGACACCTACCTTAGTATGATATTATTTATACATTTTTAGGACACATACCTCAGTATTATATTATTTATACATTTTTAGGACAAATACTATGGTATGCAATTATTTTTACATTTTTTAGGACACATACTATAGTATGATTTTTTTATACATTTTTAGGACACATAGTATAGTTTGATATTATTTTTACATTTTTAGGACACATACCTTAGTATGATATTATTTATACATTTTTAGGACACATACTACATAATGATATTATTTATACATTTTTAGGACACATACCTTAGTATGATATTCTTTATACATTTTTAGGAGACATACTATAGTATGATATTATTTATACATTTTTAGGACACATACCTTAGTATGATATTCTTTATACATTTTTAGGACACATACTGTAGTATGATATTATTTATACATTTTTAGGACACATACTATAGTATGATATTATTTTTACATTTTTTGGACACATACTAAAGTATGATATTATTTATACATTTTTAGGACACATACTATAGTATGATATTATTTTTACATTTTTTGGACACATACTAAAGTATGATATTATTTATACATTTTTAGGACACATACTATAGTATGATATTATTTATACATTTTTAGGACACATACCTTAGTATGATATTATTTATACATTTTTAGGACACATACCTTAGTATGATATTATCTATACATTTTTAGGACACATAGTATAGTATGCAATTATTTTTACATTTTTTGGACACATACTAAAGTATGATATTATTTACACATTTTTAGGACACATACTATAGTATGATATTATTTATAAATTTTTAGGACACATACCTTTGTATGATATTATTTATCCTTTTTTAGGACACATACAGTAGTATGATATTATTTATACATTTTTAGGACACATACTATGGTAGGATATAATTTATAATTTTTTAGGACACATACTATAGTATGATATTATTTTTACATTTTTTGGACACATACTAAAGTATGATATTATTTATACATTTTTAGGACACATACTATAGTATGATATTATTTATACATTTTAGGACACATAGTATAGTATTTAATTATTTTTACATTTTTTAGGACACATACTATAGTATGATATTATTTATACATTTTTAGGACACATACCTTTGTATGATATTATTTATTCATTTTTAGGACACATACTGTAGTATGATATTATTTATACAGTTTTAGGACACATACCTTAGTATGATATTCTTTATACATTTTTAGGAGACATACTATAGTATGATATTATTTATACATTTTTAGGACACATACCTTAGTATGATATTCTTTATACATTTTTAGGACACATACTGTAGTATGATATTATTTATACATTTTTAGGACACATACTATAGTATGATATTATTTTTACATTTTTTGGACACATACTAAAGTATGATATTATTTATACATTTTTAGGACACATACTATAGTATGATATTATTTTTACATTTTTTGGACACATACTAAAGTATGATATTATTTATACATTTTTAGGACACATACTATAGTATGATATTATTTATACATTTTTAGGACACATACTATAGTATGATATTATTTTTACATTTTTTGGACACATACTAAAGTATGATATTATTTATACATTTTTAGGACACATACTATAGTATGATATTATTTTTACATTTTTTGGACACATACTAAAGTATGATATTATTTATACATTTTTAGGACACATACTATAGTATGATATTATTTATACATTTTTAGGACACATACCTTAGTATGATATTATTTATACATTTTTAGGACACATACCTTAGTATGATATTATCTATACATTTTTAGGACACATAGTATAGTATGCAATTATTTTTACATTTTTTGGACACATACTAAAGTATGATATTATTTACACATTTTTAGGACACATACTATAGTATGATATTATTTATAAATTTTTAGGACACATACCTTTGTATGATATTATTTATCCTTTTTTAGGACACATACAGTAGTATGATATTATTTATACATTTTTAGGACACATACTATGGTAGGATATAATTTATAATTTTTTAGGACACATACTATAGTATGATATTATTTTTACATTTTTTGGACACATACTAAAGTATGATATTATTTATACATTTTTAGGACACATACTATAGTATGATATTATTTATACATTTTTAGGACACATACTATAGTATGATATTATTTATACATTTTTTGGACACATACTAAAGTATGATATTATTTATACATTTTTAGGACACATACTATAGTATGATATTATTTATACATTTTTAGGACACATACCATAGTATGATATTATTTATACATTTTTAGGACACATACCTTAGTATGATATTATTTATACATTTTAGGACACATAGTATAGTATCTAATTATTTTTACATTTTTTAGGACACATACTATAGTATGATATTATTTATACATTTTTAGGACACATACTATAGTATGATATTATTTTTACATTTTTTGGACACATACTAAAGTATGATATTATTTACACATTTTTAGGACACATACTATAGTATGATATTATTTATAAATTTTTAGGACACATACCTTTGTATTATATTATTTATTCATTTTTAGGACACATACTGTAGTATGATATTATTTATACAGTTTTAGGACACATACTATAGTAGGATATAATTTATAAATTTTTAGGACACATACAATAGTATGATATTATTTATACATTTTTAGGACACCTACCTTAGTATGATATTATTTATACATTTTTAGGACACATACCTCAGTATTATATTATTTATACATTTTTAGGACAAATACTATGGTATGCAATTATTTTTACATTTTTTAGGACACATACTATAGTATGATTTTTTTATACATTTTTAGGACACATAGTATAGTTTGATATTATTTTTACATTTTTAGGACACATACCTTAGTATGATATTATTTATACATTTTTAGGACACATACTACATAATGATATTATTTATACATTTTTAGGACACATACCTTAGTATGATATTCTTTATACATTTTTAGGAGACATACTATAGTATGATATTATTTATACATTTTTAGGACACATACCTTAGTATGATATTCTTTATACATTTTTAGGACACATACTGTAGTATGATATTATTTATACATTTTTAGGACACATACTATAGTATGATATTATTTTTACATTTTTTGGACACATACTAAAGTATGATATTATTTATACATTTTTAGGACACATACTATAGTATGATATTATTTTTACATTTTTTGGACACATACTAAAGTATGATATTATTTATACATTTTTAGGACACATACTATAGTATGATATTATTTATACATTTTTAGGACACATACCTTAGTATGATATTATTTATACATTTTTAGGACACATACCTTAGTATGATATTATCTATACATTTTTAGGACACATAGTATAGTATGCAATTATTTTTACATTTTTTGGACACATACTAAAGTATGATATTATTTACACATTTTTAGGACACATACTATAGTATGATATTATTTATAAATTTTTAGGACACATACCTTTGTATGATATTATTTATCCTTTTTTAGGACACATACAGTAGTATGATATTATTTATACATTTTTAGGACACATACTATGGTAGGATATAATTTATAATTTTTTAGGACACATACTATAGTATGATATTATTTTTACATTTTTTGGACACATACTAAAGTATGATATTATTTATACATTTTTAGGACACATACTATAGTATGATATTATTTATACATTTTAGGACACATAGTATAGTATTTAATTATTTTTACATTTTTTAGGACACATACTATAGTATGATATTATTTATACATTTTTAGGACACATACCTTTGTATGATATTATTTATTCATTTTTAGGACACATACTGTAGTATGATATTATTTATACAGTTTTAGGACACATACCTTAGTATGATATTCTTTATACATTTTTAGGAGACATACTATAGTATGATATTATTTATACATTTTTAGGACACATACCTTAGTATGATATTCTTTATACATTTTTAGGACACATACTGTAGTATGATATTATTTATACATTTTTAGGACACATACTATAGTATGATATTATTTTTACATTTTTTGGACACATACTAAAGTATGATATTATTTATACATTTTTAGGACACATACTATAGTATGATATTATTTTTACATTTTTTGGACACATACTAAAGTATGATATTATTTATACATTTTTAGGACACATACTATAGTATGATATTATTTATACATTTTTAGGACACATACCTTAGTATGATATTATTTATACATTTTTAGGACACATACCTTAGTATGATATTATCTATACATTTTTAGGACACATAGTATAGTATGCAATTATTTTTACATTTTTTAGGACACATACTATAGTATGATATTATTTATACATTTTTAGGACACATACTATAGTATGATATTATTTTTACATTTTTTGGACACATACTAAAGTATGATATTATTTACACATTTTTAGGACACATACTATAGTATGATATTATTTATAAATTTTTAGGACACATACCTTTGTATGATATTATTTATCCTTTTTTAGGACACATACAGTAGTATGATATTATTTATACATTTTTAGGACACATACTATAGTAGGATATAATTTATAATTTTTTAGGACACATACTATAGTATGATATTATTTTTACATTTTTTGGACACATACTAAAGTATGATATTATTTATACATTTTAGGACACATAGTATAGTATTTAATTATTTTTACATTTTTTAGGACACATACTATAGTATGATATTATTTATACATTTTTAGGACACATACCTTTGTATGATATTATTTATTCATTTTTAGGACACATACTGTAGTATGATATTATTTATACAGTTTTAGGACACATACTATAGTAGGATATAATTTATAAATTTTTAGGACACATACTATAGTATGATATTATTTTTAAATTTTTTGGACACATACTAAAGTATGATATTATTTATACATTTTTAGGACACATACAATAGTATGATATTATTTATACATTTTTAGGACACATACTACATAATGATATTATTTATACATTTTTAGGACACATACCTTAGTATGATATTATTTATACATTTTTAGGAGACATACTATAGTATGATATTATTTATACATTTTTAGGACACATACCTTAGTAGGATATTCTTTATACATTTTTAAGACACATACTGTAGTATGATATTATTTATACATTTTTAGGACACATACTATAGTATGCAATTATTTTTACATTTTTTAGGACACATACTATAGTATGATATTATTTATACATTTTTAGGACACATACTATAGTATGATATTATTTATACATTTTTTGGACACATACTAAAGTATGATATTATTTATACATTTTTAGGACACATACTATAGTATGATATTATTTATACATTTTTAGGACACATACCATAGTATGATATTATTTATACATTTTTAGGACACATACCTTAGTATGATATTATTTATACATTTTAGGACACATAGTATAGTATCTAATTATTTTTACATTTTTTAGGACACATACTATAGTATGATATTATTTATACAGTTTTAGGACACATACTATAGTAGGATATAATTTATAAATTTTTAGGACACATACAATAGTATGATATTATTTATACATTTTTAGGACACCTACCTTAGTATGATATTATTTATACATTTTTAGGACACATACCTCAGTATTATATTATTTATACATTTTTAGGACAAATACTATGGTATGCAATTATTTTTACATTTTTAGGACACATACTATAGTATGATTTTTTTATACATTTTTAGGACACATAGTATAGTTTGATATTATTTTTACATTTTTAGGACACATACCTTAGTATGATATTATTTATACATTTTTAGGACACATACTACATAATGATATTATTTATACATTTTTAGGACACATACCTTAGTATGATATTCTTTATACATTTTTAGGAGACATACTATAGTATGATATTATTTATACATTTTTAGGACACATACCTTAGTATGATATTCTTTATACATTTTTAGGACACATACTGTAGTATGATATTATTTATACATTTTTAGGACACATACTATAGTATGATATTATTTTTACATTTTTTGGACACATACTAAAGTATGATATTATTTATACATTTTTAGGACACATACTATAGTATGATATTATTTTTACATTTTTTGGACACATACTAAAGTATGATATTATTTATACATTTTTAGGACACATACTATAGTATGATATTATTTATACATTTTTAGGACACATACCTTAGTATGATATTATTTATACATTTTTAGGACACATACCTTAGTATGATATTATCTATACATTTTTAGGACACATAGTATAGTATGCAATTATTTTTACATTTTTTAGGACACATACTATAGTATGATATTATTTATACATTTTTAGGACACATACTATAGTATGATATTATTTTTACATTTTTTGGACACATACTAAAGTATGATATTATTTACACATTTTTAGGACACATACTATAGTATGATATTATTTATAAATTTTTAGGACACATACCTTTGTATGATATTATTTATCCTTTTTTAGGACACATACAGTAGTATGATATTATTTATACATTTTTAGGACACATACTATGGTAGGATATAATTTATAATTTTTTAGGACACATACTATAGTATGATATTATTTTTACATTTTTTGGACACATACTAAAGTATGATATTATTTATACATTTTTAGGACACATACTATAGTATGATATTATTTATACATTTTAGGACACATAGTATAGTATTTAATTATTTTTACATTTTTAGGACACATACTATAGTATGATATTATTTATACATTTTTAGGACACATACCTTTGTATGATATTATTTATTCATTTTTAGGACACATACTGTAGTATGATATTATTTATACATTTTTAGGACACATACTATAGTATGATATTATTTTTACATTTTTTGGACACATACTAAAGTATGATATTATTTATACATTTTTAGGACACATACTATAGTATGATATTATTTTTACATTTTTTGGACACATACTAAAGTATGATATTATTTATACATTTTTAGGACACATACTATAGTATGATATTATTTATACATTTTTAGGACACATACCTTAGTATGATATTATTTTTACATTTTTTGGACACATACTGTAGTATGATATTATTTATACAGTTTTAGGACACATACTATAGTAGGATATAATTTATAAATTTTTAGGACACATACTATAGTATGATATTATTTTTAAATTTTTTGGACACATACTAAAGTATGATATTATTTATACATTTTTAGGACACATACAATAGTATGATATTATTTATACATTTTTAGGACACATACTACATAATGATATTATTTATACATTTTTAGGACACATACCTTAGTATGATATTATTTATACATTTTTAGGAGACATACTATAGTATGATATTATTTATACATTTTTAGGACACATACCTTAGTAGGATATTCTTTATACATTTTTAAGACACATACTGTAGTATGATATTATTTATACATTTTTAGGACACATACTATAGTATGCAATTATTTTTACATTTTTTAGGACACATACTATAGTATGATATTATTTATACATTTTTAGGACACGTACTATAGTATGATATTATTTATTCATTTTTTGGACACATACTAAAGTATGATATTATTTATACATTTTTAGGACACATACTATAGTATGATATTATTTATACATTTTTAGGACACATACCATAGTATGATATTATTTATACATTTTTAGGACACATACTATAGTATGATATTATTTATACATTTTTAGGACACATACCATAGTATGATATTATTTATACATTTTTAGGACACATACCTTAGTATGATATTATTTATACATTTTAGGACATATAGTATAGTATCTAATTATTTTTACATTTTTTAGGACACATACTATAGTATGATATTATTTATACATTTTTAGGACACATACTATAGTATGATATTATTTTTACATTTTTTGGACACATACTAAAGTATGATATTATTTACACATTTTTAGGACACATACTATAGTATGATATTATTTATAAATTTTTTGGACACATACCTTTGTATTATATTATTTATTCATTTTTAGGACACATACTGTAGTATGATATTATTTATACAGTTTTAGGACACATACTATAGTAGGATATAATTTATAAATTTTTAGGACACATACAATAGTATGATATTATTTATACATTTTTAGGACACCTACCTTAGTATGATATTATTTATACATTTTTTGGACACATACCTCAGTATTATATTATTTATACATTTTTAGGACAAATACTATGGTATGCAATTATTTTTAAATTTTTTAGGACACATACTATAGTATGATTTTTTTATACATTTTTAGGACACATAGTATAGTTTGATATTATTTTTACATTTTTAGGACACATACCTTAGTATGATATTATTTATACATTTTTAGGACACATACTACATAATGATATTATTTATACATTTTTAGGACACATACCTTAGTATGATATTCTTTATACATTTTTAGGAGACATACTATAGTATGATATTATTTATACATTTTTAGGACACATACCTTAGTATGATATTCTTTATACATTTTTAGGACACATACTGTAGTATGATATTATTTATACATTTTTAGGACACATACTATAGTATGATATTATTTTTACATTTTTTGGACACATACTAAAGTATGATATTATTTATACATTTTTAGGACACATACTATAGTATGATATTATTTTTACATTTTTTGGACACATACTAAAGTATGATATTATTTATACATTTTTAGGACACATACTATAGTATGATATTATTTATACATTTTTAGGACACATACCTTTGTATGATATTATTTATACATTTTTAGGACACATACCTTAGTATGATATTATCCATACATTTTTAGGACACATAGTATAGTATGAAATTATTTTTACATTTTTAGGACACATACTATAGTATGATATTATTTATACATTTTTAGGACACATACTATAGTATGATATTATTTTTACATTTTTTGGACACATACTAAAGTATGATATTATTTACACATTTTTAGGACACATACTATAGTATGATATTATTTATAAATTTTTAGGACACATACCTTTGTATGATATTATTTATCCTTTTTTAGGACACATACAGTAGTATGATATTATTTATACATTTTTAGGACACATACTATGGTAGGATATAATTTATAATTTTTTAGGACACATACTATAGTATGATATTATTTTTACATTTTTTGGACACATACTAAAGTATGATATTATTTATACATTTTTAGGACACATACTATAGTATGATATTATTTATACATTTTTAGGACACATACCTTAGTATTATATTATTTATACATTTTTAGGACAAATACTATAGTATGAAATTATTTTTAATTTTTTTAGGACACATACTGTAGTATGATATTATTTATACATTTTTAGGACACATACTTTAGTAGGATATAATTTATAAATTTTTAGGACACATACTATAGTATAATATTATTTTTACATTTTTTGGACACATACTAAAGTATGATATTATTTATACATTTTTAGGACACATACCTTAGTATGATATTATTTATACATTTTTAGGACACATACCTTAGTATTATATTATTTATACATTTTTAGGACAAATACTATAGTATGAAATTATTTTTACATTTTTTAGGACACATACTATAGTATGATATTATTTATACATTTTTAGTGCACATTGTATAGTGTGATATTATTTTTACATTTTTTGGACACATACTAAAGTATGATATTATTTACACATTTTTAGGACACATACTACAGTATAATATTATTTATACATTTTTAGGATACATACCTTAGTATGATATTATTTATACATTTTTAGGACACATACAGTAGTATGATATTATTTATACATTTTTAGGACACATACAGTAGTATGATATTATTTACACATTTTTAGGACACATACTATAGTATGCAATTATTTTTACATTTTTAGGACACATACTATAGTATATTATTTATACATTTTTAGGACACATACTATAGTATGATATTATTTTTACATTTTTTGGACACATACTATAGTATGATATTATTTATAAATGTTTAGGACACATACCTTAGTATGATATTATTTATACATTTTTAGGACACATACTGTAGTATGATATTATTTATACATTTTTGCGACACATACCTTAGTATGATATTATTTATACATTTTTAGGACACTTAGTATAGTTTGATATTATTTTTACATTTTTTGGACACATACTACAGTATGATATTATTTATACATTTTTAGGACACATACCTTGGTATGATATTCTTTATACATTTTTAGGACACATTCTGTAGTATGATATTATTTATACATTTTTAGGACACATACTATAGTATGCAATCATTTTTACATTTTTTAGGACACATACTATAGTATGATATTATTTATACATTTTTAGGACACATACTATAGTATGATATTATTTTTACATTTTTTGGACACATACTAAAGTATGATATTATTTATACATTTTTAGGACACATACTATAGTATGATATTATTTATACATTTTTAGGACACATACCTTAGTATGACATTATTTAGACATTTTTAGGACACATACCTTAGTATGATATTATTTAGACATTTTTAGGACACATAGTATAGTATGCAATTATTTTTACATTTTTTAGGATACATACTATAGTATGATATTATTTACACATTTTTAGGACACATACTATAGTATGATATTGTTTTTACATTTTTTGGACACATACTAAAGTATGATATTATTTACACATTTTTAGGACACATACTATAGTATGATATTATTTATAAATTTTTAGGACACATACCTTTGTATGATATTATTTATTCATTTTTAGGACACATACTGTAGTATGATATTATTTATACATTTTTTGGTCACATACTATAGTAGGATATAATTTATAAATTTTTAGGACACATACTATAGTATGATATTATTTTTACATTTTTTGGACACATACTAAAGTATTATATTATTTATACATTTTTAGGACACATACTATAGTATGATATTACTTATACATTTTTAGGACACATAACTTAGTATGATATTATTTATACATTTTTAGGACACATACCTTAGTATTATATTATTTATACATTTTTAGGACAAATACAATAGTATGCAATTATTTTAAATTTTTTTAGGACACATACTTTAGTATGATATTATTTATACATTTTTAGGACACATACTTTAGTAGGATATAATTTATACATTTTTAGGACACATACTATAGTAGGATATAATTTATACATTTTTAGGACACATACTATAGTATGATATTATTTATAAATTTTTAGGACACATACCTTAGTATGATATTATTTATACATTTATAGGACAAATACTATGGTATGCAATTATTTTTACATTTTTTAGGACACATACTATAGTATGATATTTTTTATACATTTTTAGGACACATAGTATAGTTTGATATTATTTTTACATTTTTTGGACACATATTAAAGTATGATATTATTTATACATTTTCAGGACACATACCTTAGTATGATATTATTTATACATTTTTAGGAGACATACTATAGTATGATATTATTTATACATTTTTAGGACACATTCCTTAGTATGATATTCTTTATAAATTTTTAGGAGACATACTATAGTATGATATTATTTATACATTTTTAGGACACATACCTTAGTAGGATATTCTTTATACATTTTTAAGACACATACTGTAGTATGATATTATTTATACATTTTTAGGACACATACTATAGTATGCAATTATTTTAACATTTTTTAGGACACATACTATAGTATGATATTATTTATACATTTTTAGGACACGTACTATAGTATGATATTATTTATTCATTTTTTGGACACATACTAAAGTATGATATTATTTATACATTTTTAGGACACATACTATAGTATGATATTATTTATACATTTTTAGGACACATACCATAGTATGATATTATTTATACATTTTTAGGACACATACTATAGTATGATATTATTTATACATTTTTAGGACACATACGATAGTATGATATTATTTATACATTTTTAGGACACATACCTTAGTATGATATTATTTATACATTTTAGGACATATAGTATAGTATCTAATTATTTTTACATTTTTTAGGACACATTCTATAGTATGATATTATTTATAAATTTTTAGGACACATACTATAGTATGATATTATTTTTACATTTTTTGGACACATACTAAAGAATGATATTATTTACACATTTTTAGGACACATACTATAGTATGATATTATTTATAAATTTTTAGGACACATACCTTTGTATTATATTATTTATTCATTTTTAGGACACATACTGTAGTATGATATTATTTATACAGTTTTAGGACACATACTATAGTAGGATATAATTTATAAATTTTTAGGACACATACAATAGTATGATATTATTTATACATTTTTAGGACACCTACCTTAGTATGATATTATTTATACATTTTTTGGACACATACCTCAGTATTATATTATTTATACATTTTTAGGACAAATACTTTGGTATGCAATTATTTTTAAATTTTTTAGGACACATACTATAGTATGATTTTTTTATACATTTTTAGGACACATAGTATAGTTTGATATTATTTTTACATTTTTAGGACACATACCTTAGTATGATATTATTTATACATTTTTAGGACACATACTACATAATGATATTATTTATACATTTTTAGGACACATACCTTAGTATGATATTCTTTATACATTTTTAGGAGACATACTATAGTATGATATTATTTATACATTTTTAGGACACATACCTTAGTATGATATTCTTTATACATTTTTAGGACACATACTGTAGTATGATATTATTTATACATTTTTAGGACACATACTATAGTATGATATTATTTTTACATTTTTTGGACACATACTAAAGTATGATATTATTTATACATTTTTAGGACACATACTATAGTATGATATTATTTTTACATTTTTTGGACACATACTAAAGTATGATATTATTTATACATTTTTAGGACACATACTATAGTATGATATTATTTATACATTTTTAGGACACATACCTTAGTATGATATTATTTATACATTTTTAGGACACATACCTTAGTATGATATTATCTATACATTTTTAGGACACATAGTATAGTATGCAATTATTTTTACATTTTTTAGGACACATACTATAGTATGATATTATTTATACATTTTTAGGACACATACTATAGTATGATATTATTTTTACATTTTTTGGACACATACTAAAGTATGATATTATTTACACATTTTTAGGACACATACTATAGTATGATATTATTTATAAATTTTTAGGACACATACCTTTGTATGATATTATTTATCCTTTTTTAGGACACATACAGTAGTATGATATTATTTATACATTTTTAGGACACATACTATAGTAGGATATAATTTATAATTTTTTAGGACACATACTATAGTATGATATTATTTTTACATTTTTTGGACACATACTAAAGTATGATATTATTTATACATTTTTAGGACACATACTATAGTATGATATTATTTATACATTTTTAGGACACATACCTTAGTATTATATTATTTATACATTTTTAGGACAAATACTATAGTATGAAATTATTTTTAATTTTTTTAGGACACATACTGTAGTATGATATTATTTATACATTTTTAGGACACATACTTTAGTAGGATATAATTTATACATTTTTAGGACACATACTATAGTATAATATTATTTTTACATTTTTTGGAAACATACTAAAGTATGATATTATTTATACATTTTTAGGACACATACCTTAGTATGATATTATTTATACATTTTTAGGACACATACCTTAGTATTATATTATTTATACATTTTTAGGACAAATACTATAGTATGAAATTATTTTTACATTTTTTAGGACACATACTATAGTATGATATTATTTATACATTTTTAGTGCACATTGTATAGTGTGATATTATTTTTACATTTTTTGGACACATACTAAAGTATGATATTATTTACACATTTTTAGGACACATACTACAGTATAATATTATTTATACATTTTTAGGATACATACCTTAGTATGATATTATTTATACATTTTTAGGACACATACAGTAGTATGATATTATTTATACATTTTTAGGACACATACAGTAGTATGATATTATTTACACATTTTTAGGACACATACTATAGTATGCAATTATTTTTACATTTTTAGGACACATACTATAGTATATTATTTATACATTTTTAGGACACATACTATAGTATGATATTATTTTTACATTTTTTGGACACATACTAAAGTATGATATTATTTATACATTTTTAGGACACATACCTTAGTATGATATTATTTATACATTTTAAGGACACATACTAAAGTATGATATTATTTATACATTTTTAGGACACATACTATAGTATGATATTATTTATAAATGTTTAGGACACATACCTTAGTATGATATTATTTATACATTTTTAGGACACATACTGTAGTATGATATTATTTATACATTTTTACGACACATACCTTAGTATGATATTATTTATACATTTTTAGGACACTTAGTATAGTTTGATATTATTTTTACATTTTTTGGACACATACTACAGTATGATATTATTTATACATTTTTAGGACACATACCTTGGTATGATATTCTTTATACATTTTTAGGACACATTCTGTAGTATGATATTATTTATACATTTTTAGGACACATACTATAGTATGCAATTATTTTTACATTTTTTAGGACACATACTATAGTATGATATTATTTATACATTTTTAGGACACATACTATAGTATGATATTATTTTTACATTTTTTGGACACATACTAAAGTATGATATTATTTATACATTTTTAGGACACATACTATAGTATGATATTATTTATACATTTTTAGGACACATACCTTAGTATGACATTATTTAGACATTTTTAGGACACATACCTTAGTATGATATTATTTAGACATTTTTAGGACAGATAGTATAGTATGCAATTATTTTTACATTTTTTAGGATACATACTATAGTATGATATTATTTACACATTTTTAGGACACATACTATAGTATGATATTATTTATAAATTTTTAGGACACATACCTTTGTATGATATTATTTATTCATTTTTAGGACACATACTGTAGTATGATATTATTTATACATTTTTTGGACACATACTATAGTAGGATATAATTTATAAATTTTTAGGACACATACTATAGTATGATATTATTTTTATATTTTTTGGACACATACTAAAGTATTATATTATTTATACATTTTTAGGACACATACTATAGTATGATATTACTTATACATTTTTAGGACACATAACTTAGTATGATATTATTTATACATTTTTAGGACACATACCTTAGTATTATATTATTTATACATTTTTAGGACAAATACAATAGTATGCAATTATTTTAAATTTTTTTAGGACACATACTGTAGTATGATATTATTTATACATTTTTAGGACACATACTTTAGTAGGATATAATTTATACATTTTTAGGACACATACTATAGTAGGATATAATTTATACATTTTTAGGACACATACTATAGTATGATATTATTTATAAATTTTTAGGACACATACCTTAGTATGATATTATTTATACATTTATAGGACAAATACTATGGTATGCAATTATTTTTACATTTTTTAGGACACATACTATAGTATGATATTTTTTATACATTTTTAGGACACATAGTATAGTTTGATATTATTTTTACATTTTTTGGACACATATTAAAGTATGATATTATTTATACATTTTCAGGACACATACCTTAGTATGATATTATTTATACATTTTTAGGAGACATACTATAGTATGATATTATTTATACATTTTTAGGACACATTCCTTAGTATGATATTCTTTATAAATTTTTAGGACACATACTGTAGTATGATATTATTTATACATTTTTAGGACACATACTATAGTATGCAATTATTTTTACATTTTTTAGGACACATACTATAGTATGATATTATTTATACATTTTTAGGACACATACCTTAGTATGATATTATTTATACATTTTTAGGACACATACCTTAGTATGATATTATTTATACATTTTTAGGACACATACCTTAGTATTATATTATTTATACATTTTTAGGACAAATACAATAGTATGCAATTATTTTTAAATTTTTTAGGACACATACTGTAGTATGATATTATTTATACATTTTTAGGACACATACCTTAGTATTATATTATTTATACATTTATAGGACAAATACTATGGTATGCAATTATTTTTACATTTTTTAGGACACATACTATAGTATGATATTTTTTATACATTTTTAGGACACATAGTATAGTTTGATATTATTTTTACATTTTTTGGACACATACTAAAGTATGATATCATTTATACATTTTTAGGACACATACTACATAATGATATTATTTATACATTTTTAGGACACATACCTTAGTATGATATTATTTATACATTTTTAGGAGACATACTATAGTATGATATTATTTATACATTTTTAGGACACATACCTTAGTATGATATTCTTTATACATTTTTAGGACACATACTGTAGTATGATATTATTTATAAATTTTTAGGACACATACTATAGTATGCAATTATTTTTACATTTTTTAGGACACATACTATAGTATGATATTATTTATACATTTTTAGGACACATACTATATTATGATATTATTTTTACATTTTTTGGACACATACTAAAGTATGATATTATTTATACATTTTTAGGACACATACTACATAATGATATTATTTATACATTTTTAGGACACATACCTTAGTATGATATTATTTATACATTTTTAGGAGACATACTATAGTATGATATTATTTATACATTTTTTAGGACACATACTATAGTATGATATTATTTATACATTTTTAGGACACATACCTTAGTATGATATTATTTATACATTTTTAGGACACATATCTTAGTATGATATTATTTATACATTTTTAGGACACATAGTATAGTATGCAATTATTTTAACATTTTTTAGGACACATACTATAGTATGATATTATTTATACATTTTTAGGACACATACTATAGTATGATATTATTTTTACATTTTTTGGACACATACTAAAGTATGATATTATTTACACATTTTAGGACACATACTATAGTATGATATTATTTATAAATTTTTAGGACACATACCTTTGTATGATATTATTTATTCATTTTTAGGACACATACTGTAGTATGATATTATTTATACATTTTTAGGACACATACTATAGTAGGATATAATTTATAAATTTTTAGGACACATACTATAGTATGATATTATTTTTACATTTTTTGGACACATACTAAAGTATGATATTATTTATACATTTTTAGGACACATACTATAGCATGATATTATTTATACATTTTTAGGACACATACCTTAGTTTAATATTATTTATACATTTTTAGGACACATACCTTAGTATTATATTATTTATACATTTTTAGGACAAATACAATAGTATGCAATTATTTTTAAAATTTTTAGGACACATACTGTAGTATGATATTATTTATACATTTCTAGGACACATACATTAGTAGGATATAATTTATACATTTTTAGGACACATACTATAGTAGGATATAATTTATACATTTTTAGGACACATACTATAGTATGATGTTATTTATAAATTTTTAGGACACATACCTTAGTATGATATTATTTATACATTTTTAGGACACACACCTTAGTATTATATTATTTATACATTTATAGGACAAATACTATGGTATGCACTTATTTTTACATTTTTTAGGACACATACTATAGTATTATATTTTTATACATTTTTAGGACACATAGTATAGTTTGATATTATTTTTAGATTTTTTGGACACATACTAAAGTATGATATTATTTATACATTTTTAGGACACATACTACATAATGATATTATTTATACATTTTTAGGACACATACCTTAGTATGATATTATTTATACATTTTTAGGAGACATACTATAGTATGATATTATTTATACATTTTAGGACACATACCTTAGTATGATATTATTTATACATTTTTAGGACACATACTATAGTAGGATATAATTTATAAATTTTTAGGACACATACTATAGTATGATATTATTTATACATTTTTAGGACACCTACCTTAGTATGATATTATTTATACATTTTTTGGACACATACCTCAGTATTATATTATTTATACATTTTTAGGACAAATACTATGGTATGCAATTATTTTTAAATTTTTTAGGACACATACTATAGTATGATTTTTTTATACATTTTTAGGACACATAGTATAGTTTGATATTATTTTTACATTTTTAGGACACATACCTTAGTATGATATGATTTATACATTTTTAGGACACATACTACATAATGATATTATTTATACATTTTTAGGACACATACCTTAGTATGATATTCTTTATACATTTTTAGGAGACATACTATAGTATGATATTATTTATACATTTTTAGGACACATACCTTAGTATGATATTCTTTATACATTTTTAGGACACATACTGTAGTATGATATTATTTATACATTTTTAGGACACATACTATAGTATGATATTATTTTTACATTTTTTGGACACATACTAAAGTATGATATTATTTATACATTTTTAGGACACATACTATAGTATGATATTATTTTTACATTTTTTGGACACATACTAAAGTATGATATTATTTATACATTTTTAGGACACATACTATAGTATGATATTATTTATACATTTTTAGGACACATACCTTAGTATGATATTATTTATACATTTTTAGGACACATACCTTAGTATGATATTATCTATACATTTTTAGGACACATAGTATAGTATGCAATTATTTTTACATTTTTTAGGACACATACTATAGTATGATATTATTTATAAATTTTTAGGACACATACCTTTGTATGATATTATTTATCCTTTTTTAGGACACATACAGTAGTATGATATTATTTATACATTTTTAGGACACATACTATAGTAGGATATAATTTATAATTTTTTAGGACACATACTATAGTATGATATTATTTTTACATTTTTTGGACACATACTAAAGTATGATATTATTTATACATTTTTAGGACACATACTATAGTATGATATTATTTATACATTTTTAGGACACATACCTTAGTATTATATTATTTATACATTTTTAGGACAAATACTATAGTATGAAATTATTTTTAATTTTTTTAGGACACATACTGTAGTATGATATTATTTATACATTTTTAGGACACATACTTTAGTAGGATATAATTTATACATTTTTAGGACACATACTATAGTATAATATTATTTTTACATTTTTTGGACACATACTAAAGTATGATATTATTTATACATTTTTAGGACACATACCTTAGTATGATATTATTTATACATTTTTAGGACACATACCTTAGTATTATATTATTTATACATTTTTAGGACAAATACTATAGTATGAAATTATTTTTACATTTTTTAGGACACATACTATAGTATGATATTATTTATACATTTTTAGTGCACATTGTATAGTGTGATATTATTTTTACATTTTTTGGACACATACTAAAGTATGATATTATTTACACATTTTTAGGACACATACTACAGTATAATATTATTTATACATTTTTAGGATGCATACCTTAGTATGATATTATTTATACATTTTTAGGACACATACAGTAGTATGATATTATTTATACATTTTTAGGACACATACAGTAGTATGATATTATTTACACATTTTTAGGACACATACTATAGTATGCAATTATTTTTACATTTTTAGGACACATACTATAGTATATTATTTATACATTTTTAGGACACATACTATAGTATGATATTATTTTTACATTTTTTGGACACATACTAAAGTATGATATTATTTATACATTTTTAGGACACATACTATAGCATGATATTATTTATACATTTTTAGGACACATACCTTAGTTTAATATTATTTATACATTTTTAGGACACATACCTTAGTATTATATTATTTATACATTTTTAGGACAAATACAATAGTATGCAATTATTTTTAAAATGTTTAGGACACATACTGTAGTATGATATTATTTATACATTTCTAGGACACATACATTAGTAGGATATAATTTATACATTTTTAGGACACATACTATAGTAGGATATAATTTATACATTTTTAGGACACATACTATAGTATGATGTTATTTATAAATTTTTAGGACACATACCTTAGTATGATATTATTTATACATTTTTAGGACACATACCTTAGTATTATATTATTTATACATTTATAGGACAAATGCTATGGTATGCACTTATTTTTACATTTTTTAGGACACATACTATAGTATTATATTTTTATACATTTTTAGGACACATAGTATAGTTTGATATTATTTTTAGATTTTTTGGACACATACTAAAGTATGATATTATTTATACATTTTTAGGACACATACTACATAATGATATTATTTATACATTTTTAGGACACATACCTTAGTATGATATTATTTATACATTTTTAGGAGACAAACTATAGTATGATATTATTTATACATTTTTAGGACACATACCTTAGTATGATATTATTTATACATTTTTAGGACACATACTATAGTAGGATATAATTTATAAATTTTTAGGACACATACTATAGTATGATATTATTTATACATTTTTAGGACACCTACCTTAGTATGATATTATTTATACATTTTTTGGACACATACCTCAGTATTATATTATTTATACATTTTTAGGACAAATACTATGGTATGCAATTATTTTTAAATTTTTTAGGACACATACTATAGTATGATTTTTTTATACATTTTTAGGACACATAGTATAGTTTGATATTATTTTTACATTTTTAGGACACATACCTTAGTATGATATTATTTATACATTTTTAGGACACATACTACATAATGATATTATTTATACATTTTTAGGACACATACCTTAGTATGATATTCTTTATACATTTTTAGGAGACATACTATAGTATGATATTATTTATACATTTTTAGGACACATACCTTAGTATGATATTCTTTATACATTTTTAGGACACATACTGTAGTATGATATTATTTTTACATTTTTTGGACACATACTAAAGTATGATATTATTTATACATTTTTAGGACACATACTATAGTATGATATTATTTTTACATTTTTTGGACACATACTAAAGTATGATATTATTTATACATTTTTAGGACACATACTATAGTATGATATTATTTATACATTTTTAGGACACATACCTTAGTATGATATTATTTATACATTTTTAGGACACATACCTTAGTATGATATTATCTATACATTTTTAGGACACATAGTATAGTATGCAATTATTTTTACATTTTTTAGGACACATACTATAGTATGATATTATTTATACATTTTTAGGACACATACTATAGTATGATATTATTTTTACATTTTTTGGACACATACTAAAGTATGATATTATTTACACATTTTTAGGACACATACTATAGTATGATATTATTTATAAATTTTTAGGACACATACCTTTGTATGATATTATTTATCCTTTTTTAGGACACATACAGTAGTATGATATTATTTATACATTTTTAGGACACATACTATAGTAGGATATAATTTATAATTTTTTAGGACACATACTATAGTATGATATTATTTTTACATTTTTTGGACACATACTAAAGTATGATATTATTTATACATTTTTAGGACACATACTATAGTATGATATTATTTATACATTTTTAGGACACATACCTTAGTATTATATTATTTATACATTTTTAGGACAAATACTATAGTATGAAATTATTTTTAATTTTTTTAGGACACATACTGTAGTATGATATTATTTATACATTTTTAGGACACATACTTTAGTAGGATATAATTTATACATTTTTAGGACACATACTATAGTATAATATTATTTTTACATTTTTTGGACACATACTAAAGTATGATATTATTTATACATTTTTAGGACACATACCTTAGTATGATATTATTTATACATTTTTAGGACACATACCTTAGTATTATATTATTTATACATTTTTAGGACAAATACTATAGTATGAAATTATTTTTACATTTTTTAGGACACATACTATAGTATGATATTATTTATACATTTTTAGTGCACATTGTATAGTGTGATATTATTTTTACATTTTTTGGACACATACTAAAGTATGATATTATTTACACATTTTTAGGACACATACTACAGTATAATATTATTTATACATTTTTAGGATACATACCTTAGTATGATATTATTTATACATTTTTAGGACACATACAGTAGTATGATATTATTTATACATTTTTAGGACACATACAGTAGTATGATATTATTTACACATTTTTAGGACACATACTATAGTATGCAATTATTTTTACATTTTTAGGACACATACTATAGTATATTATTTATACATTTTTAGGACACATACTATAGTATGATATTATTTTTACATTTTTTGGACACATACTAAAGTATGATATTATTTATACATTTTTAGGACACATACCTTAGTATGATATTATTTATACATTTTAAGGACACATACTAAAGTATGATATTATTTATACATTTTTAGGACACATACTATAGTATGATATTATTTATAAATGTTTAGGACACATACCTTAGTATGATATTATTTATACATTTTTAGGACACATACTGTAGTATGATATTATTTATACATTTTTACGACACATACCTTAGTATGATATTATTTATACATTTTTAGGACACTTAGTATAGTTTGATATTATTTTTACATTTTTGAACACATACTACAGTATGATATTATTTATACATTTTTAGGACACATACCTTGGTATGATATTCTTTATACATTTTTAGGACACATTCTGTAGTATGATATTATTTATACATTTTTAGGACACATACTATAGTATGCAATTATTTTTACATTTTTTAGGACACATACTATAGTATGATATTATTTATACATTTTTAGGACACATACTATAGTATGATATTATTTTTACATTTTTTGGACACATACTAAAGTATGATATTATTTATACATTTTTAGGACACATACTATAGTATGATATTATTTATACATTTTTAGGACACATACCTTAGTATGACATTATTTAGACATTTTTAGGACACATACCTTAGTATGATATTATTTAGACATTTTTAGGACACATAGTATAGTATGCAATTATTTTTACATTTTTTAGGATACATACTATAGTATGATATTATTTACACATTTTTAGGACACATACTATAGTATGATATTGTTTTTACATTTTTTGGACACATACTAAAGTATGATATTATTTACACATTTTTAGGACACATACTATAGTATGATATTATTTATAAATTTTTAGGACACATACCTTTGTATGATATTATTTATTCATTTTTAGGACACATACTGTAGTATGATATTATTTATACATTTTTTGGACACATACTATAGTAGGATATAATTTATAAATTTTTAGGACACATACTATAGTATGATATTATTTTTACATTTTTTGGACACATACTAAAGTATTATATTATTTATACATTTTTAGGACACATACTATAGTATGATATTACTTATACATTTTTAGGACACATAACTTAGTATGATATTATTTATACATTTTTAGGACACATACCTTAGTATTATATTATTCATACATTTTTAGGACAAATACAATAGTATGCAATTATTTTAAATTTTTTTAGGACACATACTGTAGTATGATATTATTTATACATTTTTAGGACACATACTTTAGTAGGATATAATTTATACATTTTTAGGACACATACTATAGTAGGATATAATTTATACATTTTTAGGACACATACTATAGTATGATATTATTTATAAATTTTTAGGACACATACCTTAGTATGATATTATTTATACATTTATAGGTCAAATACTATGGTATGCAATTATTTTTACATTTTTTAGGACACATACTATAGTATGATATTTTTTATACATTTTTAGGACACATAGTATAGTTTGATATTATTTTTACATTTTTTGGACACATATTAAAGTATGATATTATTTATACATTTTCAGGACACATACCTTAGTATGATATTATTTATACATTTTTAGGAGACATTCTATAGTATGATATTATTTATACATTTTTAGGACACATTCCTTAGTATGATATTCTTTATAAATTTTTAGGACACATACTGTAGTATGATATTATTTATACATTTTTAGGACACATACTATAGTATGCAATTATTTTTACATTTTTTAGGACACATACTATAGTATGATATTATTTATACATTTTTAGGACACATACCTTAGTATGATATTATTTATACATTTTTAGGACACATACCTTAGTATGATATTATTTATACATTTTTAGGACACATACCTTAGTATTATATTATTTATACATTTTTAGGACAAATACAATAGTATGCAATTATTTTTAAATTTTTTAGGACACATACTGTAGTATGATATTATTTATACATTTTTAGGACACATACTTTAGTAGGATATAATTTATACATTTTTAGGACACATACTATAGTAGGATATAATTTAAACATTTTTAGGACACATACTATAGTATGATATTATTTATAAATTTTTAGGACACATACCTTAGTATGATATTATTTATACATTTTTAGGACACATACCTTAGTATTATATTATTTATACATTTATAGGACAAATACTATGGTATGCAATTATTTTTACATTTTTTAGGACACATACTATAGTATGATATTTTTTATACATTTTTAGGACACATACTACATAATGATATTATTTATACATTTTTAGGACACATACCTTAGTATGATATTATTTACACATTTTTAGGAGACATACTGTAGTATGATATTATTTATAAATTTTTAGGACACATACTATAGTATGCAATTATTTTTACATTTTTTAGGACACATACTATAGTATGATATTATTTATACATTTTTAGGAAACATACTACATAATGATATTATTTATACATTTTTAGGACACATACCTTAGTATGATATTATTTATACATTTTTAGGAGACATACTATAGTATGATATTATTTATACATTTTTTAGGACACATACTATAGTATGATATTATTTATACATTTTTAGGACACATACCTTAGTATGATATTATTTATACATTTTTAGGACACATATCTTAGTATGATATTATTTATACATTTTTAGGACACATAGTATAGTATGCAATTATTTTAACATTTTTTAGGACACATACTATAGTATGATATTATTTATACATTTTTAGGACACATACTATAGTATGATATTATTTTTACATTTTTTGGACACATACTAAAGTATGATATTATTTACACATTTTAGGACACATACTATAGTATGATATTATTTATAAATTTTTAGGACACATACCTTTGTATGATATTATTTATTCATTTTTAGGACACATACTGTAGTATGATATTATTTATACATTTTTAGGACACATACTATAGTAGGATATAATTTATAAATTTTTAGGACACATACTATAGTATGATATTATTTTTACATTTTTTGGACACATACTAAAGTATGATATTATTTATACATTTTTAGGACACATACTATAGCATGATATTATTTATACATTTTTAGGACACATACCTTAGTTTAATATTATTTATACATTTTTAGGACACATACCTTAGTATTATATTATTTATACATTTTTAGGACAAATACAATAGTATGCAATTATTTTTAAAATTTTTAGGACACATACTGTAGTATGATATTATTTATACATTTCTAGGACACATACATTAGTAGGATATAATTTATACATTTTTAGGACACATACTATAGTAGGATATAATTTATACATTTTTAGGACACATACTATAGTATGATGTTATTTATAAATTTTTAGGACACATACCTTAGTATGATATTATTTATACATTTTTAGGACACATACCTTAGTATTATATTATTTATACATTTATAGGACAAATACTATGGTATGCACTTATTTTTACATTTTTTAGGACACATACTATAGTATTATATTTTTATACATTTTTAGGACACATAGTATAGTTTGATATTATTTTTAGATTTTTTGGACACATACTAAAGTATGATATTATTTATACATTTTTAGGACACATACTACATAATGATATTATTTATACATTTTTAGGACACATACCTTAGTATGATATTATTTATACATTTTTAGGAGACATACTATAGTATGATATTATTTATACATTTTTAGGACACATACCTTAGTATGATATTATTTATACATTTTTAGGACACATACTATAGTAGGATATAATTTATAAATTTTTAGGACACATACTATAGTATGATATTATTTTTACATTTTTTGGACACATAATAAAGTATGATATTATTTATACATTTTTAGGACACATACTATAGTATGATATTATTTATACATTTTTAGGACACATACCTTAATATGATATTATTTATACAATTTTAGGACACATACCTTAGTATTATATTATTTATACATTTTTAGGACAAATACAATAGTATGCAATTATTTTTAAATTTTTTAGGACACATACTGTAGTATGATATTATTTATACATTTTTAGGACACATACTTTAGTAGGATATAATTTATACATTTTTAGGACACATACTATAGTAGGATATAATTTATACATTTTTAGGACACATACTATAGTATGATATTATTTATAAATTTTTAGGAGACATACCTTAGTATGATATTATTTATACATTTTTAGGACACATACCTTAGTATTATATTATTTATACATTTATAGGACAAATACTATGGTATGCAATTATTTTTACATTTTTTAGGACACATACTATAGTTTTATATTTTTTATACATTTTTAGGACACATAGTATAGTTTGATATTATTTTTAGATTTTTTGGACACATACTAAAGTATGATATTATTTATACATTTTTAGGACACATACTACATAATGATATTATTTATACATTTTTAGGACACATACCTTAGTATGATATTATTTATACATTTTTAGGAGACATACTATAGTATGATATTATTTATAAATTTTTAGGACACATACCTTAGTATGATATTCTTTATACATTTTTAGGACACATACTGTAGTATGATATTATTTATACATTTTTAGGACACATACTATAGTATGCAATTATTTTTACATTTTTTAGGACACATACTATAGTATGATATTATTTATACATTTTTAGGACACATACTATAGTATGATATTATTTTTACATTTTTTGGACACATACCTCAGTATGATATTATTTATACATTTTTAGGACACATACAATAGTATGATATTATTTATACATTTTTAGGAAACATACCTTAGTATGATATTATTTATACATTTTTAGGACACATACCTTAGTATGATATTATTTATACATTTTTAGGACACATAGTATAGTATGCAATTATTTTTATATTTTTTAGGACACATACTATAGTATGATATTATTTATACATTTTTAGGACACATACTATAGTATAATATTATTTTTACATTTTTTGGACACATACTAAAGTATGATATTATTAACACATTTTTAGGACACATACTATAGTATGATATTGTTTATAAATTTTTAGGACACATACCTTTGTATGATATTATTTATTCATTTTTAGGACACATACTGTAGTATGATATTATTTATACATTTTTAGGACACATACTATAGTAGGATATAATTTATAAATTTTTAGGACACATACAATAGTATGATATTATTTTTACATTTTTTGGACACATACTAAAGTATGATATTATTTATACATTTTTAGGACACATACTATAGTATGATATTATTTATACATTTTTAGGACACATACCTTAGTATGATATTATTTATACATTTTTAGGACACATAACTTAGTATTATATTATTTATACATTTTTAGGACAAATACAATAGTATGCAATTATTTTTAATTTTTTTAGGACACATACTGTAGTATGATATTATTTATACATTTTTAGGACACATACTTTAGTAGGATATAATTTATACATTTTTAGGACACATACTATAGTAGGATATCATTTATACATTTTTAGGACACATACCTTAGTATGATATTCTTTATACATTTTTAGGACACATACTGTAGTATGATATTATTTATACATTTTTAGGACACATACATTAGTTTGCAATTATTTTTACATTTTTTAGGACACATACTATAGTATGATATTATTTATACATTTTTAGGACACATACTATAGTATGATATTATTTTTTCATTTTTTGGACACATACTAAAGTATGATATTATTTATACATTTTTAGGACACATACTATAGTATGATATTATTTATACATTTTTAGGACACATACCTTAGTATGATATTATTTATACATTTTTAGGACACATACCTTAGTATGATATTATTTATACATTATTAGGACACATAGTATTGTATGCAATTATTTTTACATTTTTTAGGACACATACTATAGTATGATATTATTTATACATTTTTAGGACACATACTATAGTATGATATTATTTTTACATTATTTGGACACATACTAAAGTATGATATTATTTACACATTTTTAGGACACATACTATAGTATGATATTAATTATAAATTTTTAGGACACATACCTTAGTATGATATTATTTATACATTTTTAGGACACATACCTTAGTATGATATTATTTATATATTTTTAGGACACATACCTTAGTATTATATTATTTATACATTTTTAGGACAAATACTATAGTATGCAATTATTTTTACATTTTTTAGGAAACATACTATAGTATGATATTATTTATACATTTTTAGGACACATTGTATAGTGTGATATTATTTTTACATTTTTTGGACACATACTGAAGTATGATATTATTTACACATTTTTAGGACACATACTACAGTATAATATTATCTATACATTTTTAGGACACATAATAAAGTATGATATTATTTATACATTTTTAGGACACATACCTTAGTATGATATTATTTATACATTTTTAGGACACATACAGTAGTATGATATTATTTATACATTTTTAGGACACATACTATAGTATGCAATTATTTTTACATTTTTAGGACACATACTATAGTATATTATTTATACATTTTTAGGACACATACTATAGTATGATATTATTTTTAAATTTTTTGGACACATACCTTAGTATGGTATTATTTATACATTTTTAGGACACATACCTTAGTATGATATTATGTATACATTTTTAGGACACATACTATAGTATGATATTATTTAAAAATGTTTAGGACACATACCTTAGTATGATATTATTTATACATTTTTAGGACACATACTGTAGTATGATATTATTTATACATTTTTAGGACTCTTAGTATAGTTTGATATTAGTTTTACATTTTTTGGACACATACTACAGTATGATATTATTTATACATTTTTAGGACACATACCTTAGTATGATATTCTTTATACGTTTTTAGGACACATATTGTAGTATGATATTATTTATACATTTTTAGGACACATACTATAGTATGCAATTATTTTTACATTTTTTAGGACACATACTATAGTATGATATTATTTTTACATTTTTTGGACACATACTAAAGTATGATATTATTTATACATTTTTAGGACACATACTATAGTATGATATTATTTATACATTTTTAGGACATATACCTTAGTATGATATTATTTATACATTTTTACGACACATACCTTAGTATGATATTATTTATACATTTTTAGGACACATAGTATAGTATGCAATTATTTTTACATTTTTAGGACACATACTATAGTATGATATTATTTATATATTTTTAGGACACATACTATAGTATGATATTATTTTTACATTTTTTGGACACATACTAAAGTATGATATTATTTACACATTTTTAGGACACATACTATAGTATGATATTATTTATAAATTTTTAGGACACATACCTTTTTATGATATTATTTATTCATTTTTAGGACACATACTGTAGTATGATAATATTTATACATTTTTAGGACACATACTATAGTAGGATATAATTTATAAATTTTTAGGACACATACTATAGTATGATATTATTTTTACATTTTTTGGACACATACTAAAGTATGATATTATTTATACATTTTTAGGACACATACTATAGTATGATATTATTTATACATTTTTAGGACACATACCTTAGTATTATATTATTTATACATTTTTAGGACAAATACAATAGTATGCAATTATTTTTAAATTTTTTAGGACACATACTGTAGTATGATATTATTTATACATTTTTAGGACACATACTTTAGTAGGATATAATTTATACATTTTCAGGACACATACTATAGTATGACATAATTTATACATTTTTAGGACACATACTATAGTATGATATTATTTATACATTTTTAGGACACATACCTTAGTATGATATTATTTATACATTTTTAGGACACATACCTTAGTATTATATTATTTATACATTTATAGGACAAATACTATGGTATGCAATTATTTTTACATTTTTTAGGACACATACTATAGTATGATATTTTTTATACATTTTTAGGACACATAGTATAGTTTGATATTATTTTTAGATTTTTTGGACACATACTAAAGTATGATATTATTTATACATTTTTAGGACACATACTACATAATGATATTATTTATACATTTTTAGGACACATACCTTAGTATGGTATTATTTATACATTTTTAGGAGACATACTATAGTATGATATTATTCATACATTATTAGGACACATAGTATAGTATGCAATTATTTTTACATTTTTTAGGACACATACTATAGTATGATATTATTTATACATTTTTAGGACACATACTATAGTATGATATTATTTTTACATTTTTTGGACACATACTAAAGTATGATATTATTTACACATTTTTAGGACACATACTATAGAATGATATTATTTATAAATTTTTAGGACACATACCTTTGTATGATATTATTTATTCATTTTTAGGACACATACTGTAGTATGATATTATTTATACATTTTTAGGACACATACTATAGTAGGATATAATTTATAAATTTTTAGGACACATACTATAGTATGATATTATTTTTACATTTTTTGGACACATACTAAAGTATGATATTATTTATACATTTTTAGGACACATACTATAGTATGATATTATTTATACGTTTTTAGGACACATACCTTAGTATGATATTATTTATACATTTTTAGGACACATAACTTAGTATTATATTATTTATACATTTTTAGGACAAATACCATAGTATGCAATTATTTTTAAATTTTTAAGGACACATACAGTAGTATGATATTATTTATACATTTTTAGGACACATACTTTAGTAGGATATAATTTATACATTTTTAGGACACATACTATAGTATGATATAATTTATACATTTTTAGTACACATACCTTAGTATGATATTCTTTATACATTTTTAGGACACATACTGTACTATGATATTATTTATACATTTTTAGGACACATACATTAGTATGCAATTATTTTTACATTTTTTAGGACACATACTATAGTATGATATTATTTATACATTTTTAGGACACATACTATAGTATGATATTCTTTTTTCATTTTTTGGACACATACTAAAGTATGATATTATTTATACATTTTTAGGACACATACTATAGTATGATATTATTTATACATTTTTAGGACACATACCTTAGTATGATATTATTTATACATTTTTAGGACACATACCTTAGTATGATATTATTTATACATTATTAGGACACATAGTATAGTATGCAATTATTTTTACATTTTTAGGACACATACTATAGTATGATATTATTTATACATTTTTAGGACACATACTATAGTATGATATTAATTTTTACATTTTTTGGACACATACTAAAGTATGATATTATTTACACATTTTTAGGACACATAATATAGTATGATATTAATTATAAATTTTTAGGACACATACCTTTGTATGATATTATTTATTCATTTTCAGGACACATACTGTAGTATGATATTATTTATACATTTTTAGGACACATACTATAGTAGGATATAATTTATAAATTTTTAGGACACATACTATAGTATGATATTATTTTTACATTTTTTGGACACATACTAAAGTATGATATTATTTATACATTTTTAGGACACATACTATAGTATGATATTATTTATACATTTTTAGGACACATACCTTATTATGATATTATTTATACATTTTTAGGACACATACCTTAGTATTATATTATTTATACATTTTTAGGACAAATACTATAGTATGCAATTATTTTTACATTTTTTAGGAAACATACTATAGTATGATATTATTTATACATTTTTAGGACACATTGTATAGTGTGATATTATTTTTACATTTTTTGGACACATACTAAAGTATGATATTATTTACACATTTTTAGGACACATACTACAGTATAATATTATTTATACATTTTTAGGACACATACCTTAGTATGATATTATTTATACATTTTTAGGACACATACTAAAGTATGATATTATTTATACATTTTTAGGACACATACCTTAGTATGATATTATTTATACATTTTTAGGACACATACAGTAGTATGATATTATTTATACATTTTTAGGACACATACTATAGTATGCAATTATTTTTACATTTTTTAGGACACATACTATAGTATATTATTTATACATTTTTAGGACACATACTATAGCATGATATTATTTTTAAATTTTTTGGACACATACTAAAGTATGATATTATTTATACATTTTTAGGACACATACCTTAGTATGATATTATTTATACATTTTTAGGACACATACCTTAGTATGATATTATTTATACATTTTTAGGACACATACTATAGTATGATATTATTTAAAAATCTTTAGGACACATACCTTAGTATGATATTATTTATACATTTTTAGGACACTTACTGTAGTATGATATTATTTATACATTTTTAGGACACATACCTTAGTATGATATTATTTATACATTTTTAGGACACATACCTTAGTAATATATTATTTATACATTATTAGGACAAATACTATAGTATGCAATTATTTTTACATTTTTAGGACACATACTATAGTATGATATTATTTATACATTTTTAGGACTCTTAGTATAGTTTGATATTAGTTTTACATTTTTTGGACACATACTACAGTATGATATTATTTATACATTTTTAGGACACATACCTTAGTATGATATTCTTTATACATTTTTAGGACACATACTGTAGTATGATATTATTTATACATTTTTAGGACACATACTATAGTATGCAATTATTTTTACATTTTTTAGGACACATACTATAGTATGATATTATTTATACATTTTTAGGACACATACTATAGTATGATATTATTTTTACATTTTTTGGACACATACTAAAGTATGATATTATTTATACATTTTTAGGACACATACTATAGTATGATATTATTTATACATTTTTAGGACACATACCTTAGTATGATATTATTTATACATTTTTAGGACACATACCTTAGTATGATATTATTTATACATTTTTAGGACACATAGTATAGTATGCAATTATTTTTACATTTTTTAGGACACATACTATAGTATGATTTTATTTATATATTTTTAGGACACATACTATAGTATGATATTATTTTTACATTTTTTGGACACATACTAAAGTATGATATTATTTACACATTTTTAGGACACATACTATAGTATGATATTATTTATAAATTTTTAGGACACATACCTTTGTATGATATTATTTATTCATTTTTAGGACACATACTGTAGTATGATATTATTTATACATTTTTAGGACACATACTATAGTAGGATATAATTTATACATTTTTAGGACACATACTATAGTATGATATTATTTTTACATTTTTTGGACACATACTAAAGTATGATATTATTTATACATTTTTAGGACACATACTATAGTATGATATTATTTATAAATTTTTAGGACACATACCTTAGTATTATATTATTTATACATTTTTAGGACAAATACAATAGTATGCAATTATTTTTAAATTTTTTAGGACACATACTGTAGTATGATATTATTTATACATTTTTAGGACACATACTTTAGTAGGATATAATTTATATATTTTCAGGACACATACTATAGTATGATATATTTTATACATTTTAAGGACACATTCTATAGTATGATATTATTTATAAATTTTTAGGACACATAACTTAGTATGATATTATTTATACATTTTTAGGACACATACCTTAGTATTATATTATTTATACATTTATAGGACAAATACTATGGTATGCAATTATTTTTACATTTTTTAGGACACATACTATAGTATGATATTTTTTATACATTTTTAGGACACATAGTATAGTTTGATATTATTTTTAGATTTTTTGGACACATACTACAGTATGATATTATTTATACATTTTTAGGACATATACTACATAATGATATTATTTATACATTTTTAGGACACATACCTTAGTATGGTATTATTTATACATTTTTAGGAGACATACTATAGTATGATATTATTTATACATTATTAGGACACATAGTATAGTATGCAATTATTTTTACATTTTTTAGGACACATACTATAGTATGATATTATTTATACATTTTTTAGGACACATACTATAGTATGATATTATTTTTACATTTTTTGGACACATACTAAAGTATAATATTATTTACACATTTTTAGGACACATACTATAGTATGATATTAATTATAAATTTTTAGGACACATACCTTTGTATGATATTATTTATTCATTTTTAGGACACATACTGTAGTATGATATTATTTATACATTTTTAGGACACATACTATAGTAGGATATAATTTATAAATTTTTAGGACACATACTATAGTATGATATTATTTTTTACATTTTTTGGACACATACTAAAGTATGATATTATTTATACATTTTTAGGACACATACTATAGTATGATATTATTTATACATTTTTAGGACACATACCTTAGTATTATATTATTTATACATTTTTAGGACACATACCTTATTATTATATTATTTATACATTTTTAGGACAAATACTATAGTATGCAAATATTTTTAAATGTTTTAGGACACATACTGTAGTAAGATATTATTTATACATTTTTAGGACACATACTTTAGTAGGATATAATTTATACATTTTTAGGACACATACTATAGTATAATATTATTTTTACATTTTTTGGACACATACTAAAGTATGATATTATTTATACAGTTTTAGGACACATACTATAGTATGATATTATTTATACATTTTTAGGACACATACCTTAGTATGATATTATTTATACATTTTTAGGACACATACTGTAGTATGATATTATTTATACATTTTTAGGACACATACTATAGTATGCAATTATTTTTACATTTTTTAGGACACATACTATAGTATGATATTATTTATACATTTTTAGGACACATACTATAGTATGATATTATTTTTACATTTTTTGGACACATACTAAAGTATGATATTATTTATACATTTTGAGGACACATACCTTAGTATGATATTATTTATACATTTTTAGGACACATACCTTAGAATGATATTATTTATACATTTTTAGGACACATACTATAGTATGATATTATTTTTACATTTTTTGGACACATACTAAAGTATGATATTATTTATACATTTTTAGGACACGTAATATAGTATGATTTTATTTATACATTTTTAGGACACATACCTTAGTATGATATTATTTATACATTTTTAGGACACATACCTTAGTATTATATTATTTATACATTTTTAGGACAAATACTATATTATGCAAATATTTTTACATTTTTTAGGACACATACTATAGTATGATATTATTTATACATTTTTAGGACACATACTATAGTATGATATTATTTTTACAGTTTTTGGACACATACTAAAGTATGATATTATTTATACATTTTTAGGACACATACTATAGTATGATATTATTCATACATTTTTAGGACACATACCTTAGTATTATATTATTTATACATTTTTAGGACAAATACTATAGTATGCAATTATTTTTACATTTTAGGACACATATTATAGTATGATATCATTTATACATTTTTAGGACACATACTACAGTATGATATTATTTATACATTTTTAGGACACATACCTTAGTATGATATTATTTATACATTTTTAGGACACATACTATAGTATGAAATTATTTATACATTTTAGGACACATACCTTAGTATGTTATTATTTATACATTTTTTGGACACATACTGTAGTTTGATGTTCTTTATACATTTTTAGGACACATACTATAGTATGCAATTATTTTTACATTTTTTAGGACACATACTATAGTATGATATTATTTATACATTTTTAGGACACTTACTATAGTATGATATTATTTTTACATTTTTTGGACACATACTACAGTATGATATTATTTATACATTTTTAGGACACATACTATAATATGATATTATTTATACATTTTTAGGACACATACCTTAGTATGATATTATTTATACATTTTTAGGACACATACCTTAGTATGATATAATTTATACATTTTTAGGACACATAGTATAGTATGCAATTATTTTTACATATTTTAGGACACATACTATAGTATGATATTATTTATACATTTTTAGGACACATACTATAGTATGATATTATTTTTACATTTTTGGACACATACTAAATTATGATATTATTTATACATTTTTAGGACACATACTAAAGTATGATATTATTTATAGATTTTAAGGACACATAATATAGTATGATATTATTTATACATCTTTAGGACACATACCTTAGTATGATATTATTTATACATTTTTAGGACACATACCTTAGTATTATATTATTTACACATTTTTAGGACAAATACTATAGTATGATATTATTTATACATTTTTAGTACACATACCTTAGTATTATATTATTTATACATTTTTAGGACAAATACTATAGTATGCAATTATTTTTACATTTTTTAGGACACATACTATAGTATGATATTATTTATACATTTTTAGGACACATAGTATAGTTTGATATTATTTTTACATTTTTTGGACACATACTAAAGTATGATATTATTTATACATTTTTAGGACACATACTACAGTATGATATTATTTATACATTTTTAGGACACATACCTTAGTATGATATTATTTATACATTTTTAGGACACATACTATAGTATGATATTATTTATACATTTTTAGGACACATACCTTAGTATGATATTATTTATACATTTTTAGGTCACATACTGTAGTATGATATTATTTATACATTTTTAGGACACATACTATAGTATGCAATTATTTTTACATTTTTTAGGACACATACTATAGTATGATATTATTTATACATTTTTAGGACACATACTATAGTATGATATTATTTATACATTTTTAGGACACATACCTTAGTATGATATTATTTATACATTTTTAGGACACATACTGTAGTATGATATTATTTATACATTTTTTTGACACATACTATAGTATGCAATTATTTTTACATTTTTTAGGACACATACTATAGTATGATATTATTTATACATTTTTAGGACACATACTATAGTATGATATTATTTTTACATTTTTTGGACACATACTAAAGTATGATATTATTTATACATTTTTAGGACACATACTATAGTATGATATTATTTATACATTTTTAGGACACATACCTTAGTATGATATTATTTATACATTTTTAGGACACATACCTTAGTATGATATTATTTATACATTTTTAGGACACATAGTATAGTATGCAATTATTTTTACATTTTTAGGACACATACTGAAGTATGATATTATTTATACATTTTTAGGACACATACTATAGTATGATATTATTTATACATTTTTAGGACACATACCTTAGTATTATATTATTTATACATTTTTAGGACAAATACTATAGTATGATATTATTTATACATTTTTAGGACACATACTATAGTATGATATTATTTTTACACTTTTTGGACACATACTAAAGTATGATATTGTTTATACATTTTTAGGGCACATTCTATAGTATGATATTATTTATACATTTTTAGGACACATACCTTAGTATGATATTATTTATACATTTTTAGGACACATACTGTAGTATGACATTATTTATACATTTTTAGGACACATACTATAGTATGCAGTTATTTTTAAATTTTTTAGGACACATACTATAGTATGATATTATTTATAAATTTTGAGGACACATACTATAGTATGATATTATTTTTACATTTTTTGGACACATACTAAAGTATGATATTATTTATACATTTTGAGGACACATACTATAGTATGATATTATTTATACATTTTTAGGACCCATACCTTAGTATCATATTTTTTATACATTTTTAGGACACATACCTTAGAATGACATTATTTATACATTTTTAGGACAACTACTATAGTATGATATTATTTATACATTTTTAGGACACATACCTTAGTATGATATTATTTATACATTTTTAGGACACATACTGAAGTATGATATTGTTTATACATTTTTAGGACACATACTATAGTATGCAATTATTTTTACATTTTTTAGGACACATACTATAGTATGATATTATTTATACATTTTTAGGACACATACCTTAGTATGATATTATTTATACATTTTTAGGACACATACTGTAGTATGATATTATTTATAAATTTTTAGGACACATACTATAGTATGCAATTATTTTTACATTTTTTAGGACACATACTATAGTATGATATTATTTATACATTTTTAGGACACATACTATAGTATGATATTATTTTTACATTTTTTGGACACATACTAAAGTATGATATGATTTATACATTTTGAGGACACATACTATAGTATGATATTATTTATACATTTTTAGGACACATACCTTAGTATCATATTTTTTATACATTTTTAGGACACATACCTTAGAATGATATTATTTATACATTTTTAGGACACATACTATAGTATGATATTATTTATACATTTTTAGGACACATACTGTAATATGATATTATTTATACATTTTTAGGACACATACTATAGTATGCAATTATTTTTACATTTTTAGGACACATACTATAGTATTAAATAATTTATACATTTTTAGGACACATACTATAGTATGATATTATTTTTACATTTTTTGGACACATACTAAAGTATGATATTATTTATACATTTTTAGGACACATAATATAGTATGATATTATTTATACATTTTTAGGACACATACCTTAGTATGATATTATTTATACATTTTTAGGACACATACCTTAGTATTATATTATTTATACATTTTTAGGACAAATACTATATTATGCAAATATTTTTACATTTTAGGACACATATTATAGTATGATATCATTCATACATTTTTAGGACACATACTATAGTATGATATTATTTTTACATTTTTTGGACACATACTAAAGTATGATATTATTTATACATTTTGAGGACACATACTATAGTATGATATTATTTTTACATTTTTAGGACACATACCTTAGTATGATATTATTTATACATTTTTAGGACACATACTGTAGTATTTTATTATTTATACATTTTTAGGACGAATACTATAGTATGCAATTATTTTTACATTTTTTAGGACACATACTATAGTATGATATTATTTATACATTTTTAGGACACATACTATAGTATGATATTATTTTTACATTTTTTGGACACATACTAAAGTATGACTTTTTTATACATTTTTAGGACACATACTATAGAATGATATTATTTATACATTTTTAGGACACATACCTTAGTATGATATTATTTATACATTTTTAGGACACATACTGTAGTATGATATTTTTTATACATTTTTAGGACACATACTATAGTAGGATATAATTTATACATTTTTAGGACACATACCTTAGTATGATATTATTTATACATTTTTAGGACACATAGTATAGTATGCAATTATTTTTACATTTTTTAGGACATATACTACAGTATGATATTATTTATACATTTTTAGGACACATACCTTAGTATGATATTATTTATACATTTTTAGGACACATACTATAGTATGATATTATTTATACATTTTTAGGACACATACCTTAGTATGTTATTATTTATACATTTTTTGGACACATACTGTAGTTTGATGTTCTTTATACATTTTTAGGACACATACTATAGTATGCAATTATTTTTACATTTTTTAGGACACATACTATAGTATGATATTATTTATACATTTTTAGGACACATACTATAGTAGGATATAATTTATACATTTTAAGGACACATACCTTAGTATGATATTATTTATACATTTTTAGGACACATAGTATAGTATGCAATTATTTTTACATTTTTTAGGACATATACTACAGTATGATATTATTTATACATTTTTAGGACACATACCTTAGTATGATATTATTTATACATTTTTAGGACACATACTATAGTATGATATTATTTATACATTTTTAGGACACATACCTTAGTATGTTATTATTTATACATTTTTTGGACACATACTGTAGTTTGATGTTCCTTATACATTTTTAGGACACATACTATAGTATGCAATTATTTTTACATTTTTTTAGGACACATACTATAGTATGATATTATTTATACATTTTTAGGACACTTACTATAGTATGATATTATTTTTACATTTTTTGGACACATACTACAGTATGATATTATTTATACATTTTTAGGACACATACTATAATATGATATTATTTATACATTTTTAGGACACATACCTTAGTATGATATTATTTATACATTTTTAGGACAGATACCTTAGTATGATATTATTTATACATTTTAGGACACATAGTATAGTATGCAATTATTTTTACATATTTTAGGACACATACTATAGTATGATATTATTTATACATTTTTAGGACACATACTATAGTATGATATTATTTTTATATTTTTTGGACACATACTAATATATGATATAATTTATACATTTTGAGGACACATACTATAGTATGATATTATTTATAAATTTTTAGGACACATACCTTAGTATGATATTATTTATACATTTTTAGGACACATACTGTAGTATGATATTATTTATACATTTTTAGGACACATACTATAGTAGGATATAATTTATACATTTTTAGGACACATACTATAGTATGATATTATTTTTACATTTTTTGGACACATACTAAAGTATGATATTATTTATACATTTTAGGACAAATACCTTAGTATGATATTATTTATACATTTTTAGGACACATACCTTAGTATTATATTATTTATACATTTTTAGGACAAATAATATAGTATGCAATTATTTTTACATTTTTTAGGACACATACTATAGTATGATATTATTTATACATTTTTAGGACACATAGTATAGTTTGATATTATTTTTACATTTTTTGGACACACACTAAAGTATGATATTATTTATACATTTTTAGGACACATACTACAGTATGATATTATTTATACATTTTTAGGACACATACCTTAGTAGGATATTATTTATACATTTTTAGGACACATACTATAGTATGATATTATTTATACATTTTTAGGACACATACCTTAGTATGATATTATTTATACATTTTTAGGTCACATACTGTAGTATGATATTATTTATACATTTTTAGGACACATACTATAGTATGCAATTATTTTTACATTTTTTAGGACACATACTATAGTATGATATTATTTATACATTTTTAGGACACATACTATAGTATGATATTATTTATACATTTTTAGGACACATACCTTAGTATGATATTATTTATACATTTTTAGGACACATACTGTAGTATGATATTATTTATAAATTTTTAGGACACATACTATAGTATGCAATTATTTTTACATGTTTAGGACACATACTATAGTATTAAATAATTTATACATTTTTAGGACACATACTATAGTATGATATTATTTTTACATTATTTGGACACATATTAAGTATGATATTATTTATAGATTTTAAGGACACATAATATAGTATGATATTATTTATACATCTTTAGGACACATACCTTAGTATGATATTATTTATACATTTTTAGGACACATACCTTAGTATTATATTATTTATACATTTTTAGGACAAATACTATAGTATGATATTATTTATACATTTTTAGGACACATACTATAGTATGATATTATTTTTACACTTTTTGGACACTTACTAAAGTATGATATTGTTTATACATTTTTAGGACACATTCTATAGTATGATATTATTTATACATTTTTAGGACACATACCTTAGTATTTTATTATTTATACATTTTTAGGACAAATACTATAGTATGCAATTATTTTTACATTTTTAGGACACATACTATAGTATTAAATAATTTATACATTTTTAGGACATATACTATAGTATGATATTATTTTTACATTTTTTGGACACATACTAAAGTATGATATTATTTATACATTTTTAGGACACATAATATAGTATGATATTATTTATACATTTTTAGGACACATACTGTAGTATGATATTTTTTTATACATTTTTAGGACACATACTATAGTATGCAATTATTTTTACATTTTTTAGGACACATACTATAATATGATATTATTTATACATTTTTAGGACACATACTATAGTATGATATTATTTATACATTTTTTGGACACATACTAAAGTATGATATTATTTATACATTTTTAGGACACATACTATAGTATGATATTATTTATACATTTTTAGGACATACCTTAGTATGATATAATTTATACATTTTTAGGACACATACCTTAGTATGATATTATTTATATATTTTAGGACACATACTGTAGTAACATATTATTTATACATTTTTAGGACACATACTATAGTATGCAATTATTTTTACATTTTTAGGACACATACTACGATATTAAATAATTTATACATTTTTAGGACCCATACCTTAGTATTTTATTATTTATACATTTTTAGGACAAATACTATAGTATGCAATTATTTTTATATTTTTTAGGACACATATTATAGTATGATATTATTTATACATTTTTAGGACACATACCTTAGTATGATATTATTTATATATTTTAGGACACATACTGTAGTAACATATTATTTATACATTTTTAGGACACATACTATAGTATGCAATTATTTTTACATGTTTAGGACACATACTATAGTATTAAATAATTTATACATTTTTAGGACACATACTATAGTATGATATTATTTTTACATTATTTGGACACATATTAAGTATGATATTATTTATAGATTTTAAGGACACATAATATAGTATGATATTATTTATACATCTTTAGGACACATACCTTAGTATGATATTATTTATACATTTTTAGGACACATACCTTAGTATTATATTATTTATACATTTTTAGGACAAATACTATAGTATGATATTATTTATACATTTTTAGGACACATACTATAGTATGATATTATTTTTACACTTTTTGGACACTTACTAAAGTATGATATTGTTTATACATTTTTAGGACACATTCTATAGTATGATATTATTTATACATTTTTAGGACACATACCTTAGTATTTTATTATTTATACATTTTTAGGACAAATACTATAGTATGCAATTATTTTTACATTTTTAGGACACATACTATAGTATTAAATAATTTATACATTTTTAGGACATATACTATAGTATGATATTATTTTTACATTTTTTGGACACATACTAAAGTATGATATTATTTATACATTTTTAGGACACATAATATAGTATGATATTATTTATACATTTTTAGGACACATACTGTAGTATGATATTTTTTTATACATTTTTAGGACACATACTATAGTATGCAATTATTTTTACATTTTTTAGGACACATACTATAATATGATATTATTTATACATTTTTAGGACACATACTATAGTATGATATTATTTATACATTTTTTGGACACATACTAAAGTATGATATTATTTATACATTTTTAGGACACATACTATAGTATGATATTATTTATACATTTTTAGGACATACCTTAGTATGATATAATTTATACATTTTTAGGACACATACCTTAGTATGATATTATTTATATATTTTAGGACACATACTGTAGTAACATATTATTTATACATTTTTAGGACACATACTATAGTATGCAATTATTTTTACATTTTTAGGACACATACTACGATATTAAATAATTTATACATTTTTAGGACCCATACCTTAGTATTTTATTATTTATACATTTTTAGGACAAATACTATAGTATGCAATTATTTTTATATTTTTTAGGACACATATTATAGTATGATATTATTTATACATTTTTAGGACACATACTATAGTATGATATTATTTTTACATTTTTTGGACACATACTAAAGTATGACATTATTTATACATTTTTAGGACACATACTATAGTATGATATTATTTATACATTTTTAGGACACATACCTTAGTATGATATTATTTATACATTTTTAGGATACATACTGAAGTATGATATTATTTATACATTTTTAGGACACATCCTATAGTATGCAATTATTTTTACATTTTTTAGGACACATACTATAATATGATATTATTTATACATTTTTAGGACACATACTGTAGTATGATATTATTTATACATTTTTAGGACACATACTGTAGTATGATATTATTTATACATTTTTAGGACACATACTATAGTATGCAATTATTTTTACATTTTTAGGACACATACTATAGTATTAAATAATTTATACATTTTTAGGACACATACTATAGTATGATATCATTTTTACATTTTTTGGACACATTCTAAAGTATGATATTATTTATAGATTTTAAGGACACATAATATAGTATGATATTATTTATACATCTTTAGGACACATACCTTAGTATGATATTATTTATACATTTTTACGACACATACCTTAGTATTATATTATTTATACATTTTTAGGACAAATACTATGGTATGATATTATTTATACATTTTTAGGACACATACTATAGTATGATATTATTTTTACACTTTTTGGACACATACTAAAGTATGATATTGTTTATACATTTTTAGGACACATACTATAGTATGATATTATTTATACATTTTTAGGACACATACCTTAGTATGATATTATTTATACATTTTTAGGACACATACTGTAGTATGACATTATTTATACATTTTAGGACACATACTATAGTATGCAATTATTTTTACATTTTTTAGGACACATACTATAGTATGATATTATTTATAAATTTTGAGGACACATACTATAGTATGATATTATTTTTACATTTTTTTGGACACAAACTAAAGTATGATATTATTTATACATTTTTAGGACACATACTATAGTTTGATATTATTTATACATTTTTAGGACACATACTATAGTAAGCAAATATTTTTACATTTTTAGGACACATACTATAATATTGAATAATTTATACATTTTTTGGACACATACCTTAGTATTTTATTATTTATACATTTTTAGGACAAATACTATAGTATGCAATTATTTTTACATTTTTAGGACACATACTATAGTATTAAATAATTTATACATTTTTAGGACACATACTATAGTATGATATTATTTTTACATTTTTTGGACACATACTAAAGTATGATATTATTTATAGATTTTAAGGACACATAATATAGTATGATATTATTTATACATCTTTAGGACACATACCTTAGTATGATATTATTTATACATTTTTACGACACATACCTTAGTATTATATTATTTATACATTTTTAGGACAAATACTATGGTATGATATTATTTATACATTTTTAGGACACATACTATAGTATGATATTATTTTTACACTTTTTGGACACATACTAAAGTATGATATTGTTTATACATTTTTAGGACACATACTATAGTATGATATTATTTATACATTTTTAGGACACATACCTTAGTATGATATTATTTATACATTTTTAGGACACATACTGTAGTATGACATTATTTATACATTTTAGGACACATACTATAGTATGCAATTATTTTTACATTTTTTAGGACACATACTATAGTATGATATTATTTATAAATTTTGAGGACACATACTATAGTATGATATTATTTTTACATTTTTTTGGACACAAACTAAAGTATGATATTATTTATACATTTTTAGGACACATACTATAGTTTGATATTATTTATACATTTTTAGGACACATACTATAGTAAGCAAATATTTTTACATTTTTAGGACACATACTATAATATTAAAGAATTTATACATTTTTAGGACACATACCTTAGTATTTTATTATTTATACATTTTTAGGACAAATACTATAGTATGCAATTATTTTTACATTTTTAGGACACATACTATAGTATTAAATAATTTATACATTTTTAGGACACATACTATAGTATGATATTATTTTTACATTTTTTGGACACATACTAAAGTATGATATTATTTATACATTTTTAGGACACATAATATAGTATGATATTATTTATACATTTTTAGGACACATACTATAGTATGCAATTATTTTTACATTTTTAGGACACATACTACAATATTAAATAATTTATACATTTTTAGGACACATACCTTAGTATTTTATTATTTATACATTTTTAGGACAAATACTATAGTATGCAATTATTTTTATATTTTTTAGGACACATATTATAGTATGATATTATTTATACATTTTTAGGACACATACTATAGTATGATATTATTTTTACATTTTTTTGGACACATACTAAAGTATGATATTATTTATACATTTTTAGGACACATACTATAGTATGATATTATTTATACATTTTTAGGACACATACCTTAGTATGATATTATTTATACATTTTTAGGACACATACTGAAGTATGATATTATTTATACATTTTTAGGACACATACTATAGTATGATATTATTTATACATTTTTAGGACACATACCTTAGTATGTTATTATTTATACATTTTTTGGACACATACTGTAGTTTGATGTTCCTTATACATTTTTAGGACACATACTATAGTATGCAATTATTTTTACATTTTTTTAGGACACATACTATAGTATGATATTATTTATACATTTTTAGGACACTTACTATAGTATGATATTATTTTTACATTTTTTGGACACATACTACAGTATGATATTATTTATACATTTTTAGGACACATACTATAATATGATATTATTTATACATTTTTAGGACACATACCTTAGTATGATATTATTTATACATTTTTAGGACAGATACCTTAGTATGATATTATTTATACATTTTAGGACACATAGTATAGTATGCAATTATTTTTACATATTTTAGGACACATACTATAGTATGATATTATTTATACATTTTTAGGACACATACTATAGTATGATATTATTTTTATATTTTTTGGACACATACTAATATATGATATAATTTATACATTTTGAGGACACATACTATAGTATGATATTATTTATAAATTTTTAGGACACATACCTTAGTATGATATTATTTATACATTTTTAGGACACATACTGTAGTATGATATTATTTATACATTTTTAGGACACATACTATAGTAGGATATAATTTATACATTTTTAGGACACATACTATAGTATGATATTATTTTTACATTTTTTGGACACATACTAAAGTATGATATTATTTATACATTTTAGGACAAATACCTTAGTATGATATTATTTATACATTTTTAGGACACATACCTTAGTATTATATTATTTATACATTTTTAGGACAAATAATATAGTATGCAATTATTTTTACATTTTTTAGGACACATACTATAGTATGATATTATTTATACATTTTTAGGACACATAGTATAGTTTGATATTATTTTTACATTTTTTGGACACACACTAAAGTATGATATTATTTATACATTTTTAGGACACATACTACAGTATGATATTATTTATACATTTTTAGGACACATACCTTAGTAGGATATTATTTATACATTTTTAGGACACATACTATAGTATGATATTATTTATACATTTTTAGGACACATACCTTAGTATGATATTATTTATACATTTTTAGGTCACATACTGTAGTATGATATTATTTATACATTTTTAGGACACATACTATAGTATGCAATTATTTTTACATTTTTTAGGACACATACTATAGTATGATATTATTTATACATTTTTAGGACACATACTATAGTATGATATTATTTATACATTTTTAGGACACATACCTTAGTATGATATTATTTATACATTTTTAGGACACATACTGTAGTATGATATTATTTATAAATTTTTAGGACACATACTATAGTATGCAATTATTTTTACATGTTTAGGACACATACTATAGTATTAAATAATTTATACATTTTTAGGACACATACTATAGTATGATATTATTTTTACATTATTTGGACACATATTAAGTATGATATTATTTATAGATTTTAAGGACACATAATATAGTATGATATTATTTATACATCTTTAGGACACATACCTTAGTATGATATTATTTATACATTTTTAGGACACATACCTTAGTATTATATTATTTATACATTTTTAGGACAAATACTATAGTATGATATTATTTATACATTTTTAGGACACATACTATAGTATGATATTATTTTTACACTTTTTGGACACTTACTAAAGTATGATATTGTTTATACATTTTTAGGACACATTCTATAGTATGATATTATTTATACATTTTTAGGACACATACCTTAGTATTTTATTATTTATACATTTTTAGGACAAATACTATAGTATGCAATTATTTTTACATTTTTAGGACACATACTATAGTATTAAATAATTTATACATTTTTAGGACATATACTATAGTATGATATTATTTTTACATTTTTTGGACACATACTAAAGTATGATATTATTTATACATTTTTAGGACACATAATATAGTATGATATTATTTATACATTTTTAGGACACATACTGTAGTATGATATTTTTTTATACATTTTTAGGACACATACTATAGTATGCAATTATTTTTACATTTTTTAGGACACATACTATAATATGATATTATTTATACATTTTTAGGACACATACTATAGTATGATATTATTTATACATTTTTTGGACACATACTAAAGTATGATATTATTTATACATTTTTAGGACACATACTATAGTATGATATTATTTATACATTTTTAGGACATACCTTAGTATGATATAATTTATACATTTTTAGGACACATACCTTAGTATGATATTATTTATATATTTTAGGACACATACTGTAGTAACATATTATTTATACATTTTTAGGACACATACTATAGTATGCAATTATTTTTACATTTTTAGGACACATACTACGATATTAAATAATTTATACATTTTTAGGACCCATACCTTAGTATTTTATTATTTATACATTTTTAGGACAAATACTATAGTATGCAATTATTTTTATATTTTTTAGGACACATATTATAGTATGATATTATTTATACATTTTTAGGACACATACTATAGTATGATATTATTTTTACATTTTTTGGACACATACTAAAGTATGACATTATTTATACATTTTTAGGACACATACTATAGTATGATATTATTTATACATTTTTAGGACACATACCTTAGTATGATATTATTTATACATTTTTAGGATACATACTGAAGTATGATATTATTTATACATTTTTAGGACACATCCTATAGTATGCAATTATTTTTACATTTTTTAGGACACATACTATAATATGATATTATTTATACATTTTTAGGACACATACTGTAGTATGATATTATTTATACATTTTTAGGACACATACTGTAGTATGATATTATTTATACATTTTTAGGACACATACTATAGTATGCAATTATTTTTACATTTTTAGGACACATACTATAGTATTAAATAATTTATACATTTTTAGGACACATACTATAGTATGATATCATTTTTACATTTTTTGGACACATTCTAAAGTATGATATTATTTATAGATTTTAAGGACACATAATATAGTATGATATTATTTATACATCTTTAGGACACATACCTTAGTATGATATTATTTATACATTTTTACGACACATACCTTAGTATTATATTATTTATACATTTTTAGGACAAATACTATGGTATGATATTATTTATACATTTTTAGGACACATACTATAGTATGATATTATTTTTACACTTTTTGGACACATACTAAAGTATGATATTGTTTATACATTTTTAGGACACATACTATAGTATGATATTATTTATACATTTTTAGGACACATACCTTAGTATGATATTATTTATACATTTTTAGGACACATACTGTAGTATGACATTATTTATACATTTTAGGACACATACTATAGTATGCAATTATTTTTACATTTTTTAGGACACATACTATAGTATGATATTATTTATAAATTTTGAGGACACATACTATAGTATGATATTATTTTTACATTTTTTTGGACACAAACTAAAGTATGATATTATTTATACATTTTTAGGACACATACTATAGTTTGATATTATTTATACATTTTTAGGACACATACTATAGTAAGCAAATATTTTTACATTTTTAGGACACATACTATAATATTGAATAATTTATACATTTTTTGGACACATACCTTAGTATTTTATTATTTATACATTTTTAGGACAAATACTATAGTATGCAATTATTTTTACATTTTTAGGACACATACTATAGTATTAAATAATTTATACATTTTTAGGACACATACTATAGTATGATATTATTTTTACATTTTTTGGACACATACTAAAGTATGATATTATTTATAGATTTTAAGGACACATAATATAGTATGATATTATTTATACATCTTTAGGACACATACCTTAGTATGATATTATTTATACATTTTTACGACACATACCTTAGTATTATATTATTTATACATTTTTAGGACAAATACTATGGTATGATATTATTTATACATTTTTAGGACACATACTATAGTATGATATTATTTTTACACTTTTTGGACACATACTAAAGTATGATATTGTTTATACATTTTTAGGACACATACTATAGTATGATATTATTTATACATTTTTAGGACACATACCTTAGTATGATATTATTTATACATTTTTAGGACACATACTGTAGTATGACATTATTTATACATTTTAGGACACATACTATAGTATGCAATTATTTTTACATTTTTTAGGACACATACTATAGTATGATATTATTTATAAATTTTGAGGACACATACTATAGTATGATATTATTTTTACATTTTTTTGGACACAAACTAAAGTATGATATTATTTATACATTTTTAGGACACATACTATAGTTTGATATTATTTATACATTTTTAGGACACATACTATAGTAAGCAAATATTTTTACATTTTTAGGACACATACTATAATATTAAAGAATTTATACATTTTTAGGACACATACCTTAGTATTTTATTATTTATACATTTTTAGGACAAATACTATAGTATGCAATTATTTTTACATTTTTAGGACACATACTATAGTATTAAATAATTTATACATTTTTAGGACACATACTATAGTATGATATTATTTTTACATTTTTTGGACACATACTAAAGTATGATATTATTTATACATTTTTAGGACACATAATATAGTATGATATTATTTATACATTTTTAGGACACATACTATAGTATGCAATTATTTTTACATTTTTAGGACACATACTACAATATTAAATAATTTATACATTTTTAGGACACATACCTTAGTATTTTATTATTTATACATTTTTAGGACAAATACTATAGTATGCAATTATTTTTATATTTTTTAGGACACATATTATAGTATGATATTATTTATACATTTTTAGGACACATACTATAGTATGATATTATTTTTACATTTTTTTGGACACATACTAAAGTATGATATTATTTATACATTTTTAGGACACATACTATAGTATGATATTATTTATACATTTTTAGGACACATACCTTAGTATGATATTATTTATACATTTTTAGGACACATACTGAAGTATGATATTATTTATACATTTTTAGGACACATCCTATAGTATGCAATTATTTTTACATTTTTTAGGACACATACTATAATATGATATTATTTATACATTTTTAGGACACATACTGTAGTATGATAATATTTATACATTTTTAGGACACATACTGTAGTATGATATTATTTATACATTTTTAGGACACATAATATAGTATGCAATTATTTTTACATTTTTAGGACACATACTATAGTATTAAATAATTTATACATTTTTAGGACACATACTATAGTATGATATTATTTTTACATTTTTTGGACAAATACTAAAGTATGATATTATTTATAGATTTTAAGGACACATAATATAGTATGATATTATTTATACATCTTTAGGACACATACCTTAGTATGATATTATTTATACATTTTTAGGACACATACCTTAGTATTATATTATTTATACATTTTTAGGACAAATACTATAGTATGATATTATTTATACATTTTTAGGACACATACTATAGTATGATATTATTTATACATTTTTAGGACACATACCTTAGTATTATATTATTTATACATTTTTAGGACACATACTATAGTATGATATTATTTATACATTTTTAGGACACATACCTTAGTATGATATTATTTATACATTTTTAGGACACATACTGTAGTATGACATTATTTATACATTTTTAGGACACATACTATAGTATGATATTATTTTTACATTTTTTTGGACACATACTAAAGTATGACATTATTTATACATTTTTAGGACACATACTATAGTATGATATTATTTATACATTTTTAGGACACATACCTTAGTATGATATTATTTATACATTTTTAGGATACATACTGAAGTATGATATTATTTATACATTTTTAGGACACATCCTATAGTATGCAATTATTTTTACATTTTTTAGGACACATACTATAATATGATATTATTTATACATTTTTAGGACACATACTGTAGTATGATATTATTTCTACATTTTTAGGACACATACTGTAGTATGATAATATTTATACATTTTTAGGACACATACTATAGTATGCAATTATTTTTACATTTTTAGGACACATACTATAGTATTAAATAATTTATACATTTTTAGGACACATACTATAGTATGATATCATTTTTACATTTTTTGGACACATACTAAAGTATGATATTATTTATAGATTTTAAGGACACATAATATAGTATGATATTATTTATACATTTTTACGACACATACCTTAGTATTATATTATTTATACATTTTTAGGACAAATACTATAGTATGATATTATTTATACATTTTTAGGACACATACTATAGTATGATATTATTTTTACACTTTTTGGACACATACTAAAGTATGATATTGTTTATACATTTTTAGGACACATACTATAGTATGATATTATTTATACATTTTTAGGACACATACCTTAGTATGATATTATTTATACATTTTTAGGACACATACCTTAGTATTATATTATTTATACATTTTTAGGACACATACTATAGTATGATATTATTTATACATTTTTAGGACACATACTGTAGTATGACATTATTTATACATTTTTAGGACACATACTATAGTATGATATTATTTTTACATTTTTTTGGACACATACTAAAGTATGACATTATTTATACATTTTTAGGACACATACTATAGTATGATATTATTTATACATTTTTAGGACACATACCTTAGTATGATATTATTTATACATTTTTAGGATACATACTGAAGTATGATATTATTTATACATTTTTAGGACACATCCTATAGTATGCAATTATTTTTACATTTTTTAGGACACATACTATAATATGATATTATTTATACATTTTTAGGACACATACTGTAGTATGATATTATTTATACATTTTTAGGACACATACTGTAGTATGATATTATTTATACATTTTTAGGACACATACTATAGTATGCAATTATTTTTACATTTTTAGGACACATACTATAGTATTAAATAATTTATACATTTTTAGGACACATACTATAGTATGATATCATTTTTACATTTTTTGGACACATACTAAAGTATGATATTATTTATAGATTTTAAGGACACATAATATAGTATGATATTATTTATACATTTTTACGACACATACCTTAGTATTATATTATTTATACATTTTTAGGACAAATACTATAGTATGATATTATTTATACATTTTTAGGACACATACTATAGTATGATATTATTTTTACACTTTTTGGACACATACTAAAGTATGATATTGTTTATACATTTTTAGGACACATACTATAGTATGATATTATTTATACATTTTTAGGACACATACCTTAGTATGATATTATTTATACATTTTTAGGACACATACTGTAGTATGACAGTATTTATACATTTTAGGACACATACTATAGTATGCAATTATTTTTACATTTTTTAGGACACATACTATAGTATGATATTATTTATAAATTTTGAGGACACATACTATAGTATGATATTATTTTTACATTTTTTTGGACACAAACTAAAGTATGATATTATTTATACATTTTTAGGACACATACTATAGTTTGATATTATTTATACATTTTTAGGACACATACTATAGTAAGCAAATATTTTTACATTTTTAGGACACATACTATAATATTAAATAATTTATACATTTTTAGGACACATACCTTAGTATTTTATTATTTATACATTTTTAGGACAAATACTATAGTATGCAATTATTTTTACATTTTTAGGACACATACTATAGTATTAAATAATTTATACATTTTTAGGACACATACTATAGTATGATATTATTTTTACATTTTTTGGACACATAATAAAGTATGATATTATTTATACATTTTTAGGACACATAATATAGTATGATATTATTTATACATTTTTAGGACACATACTATAGTATGCAATTATTTTTACATTTTTAGGACACATACTACAATATTAAATAATTTATACATTTTTAGGACACATACCTTAGTATTTTATTATTTATACATTTTTAGGACAAATACTATAGTATGCAATTATTTTTATATTTTTTAGGACACATATTATAGTATGATATTATTTATACATTTTTAGGACACATACTATAGTATGATATTATTTTTACATTTTTTTGGACACATACTAAAGTATGACATTATTTATACATTTTTAGGACACATACTATAGTATGATATTATTTATACATTTTTAGGACACATACCTTAGTATGATATTATTTATACATTTTTAGGACACATACTGAAGTATGATATTATTTATACATTTTTAGGACACATCCTATAGTATGCAATTATTTTTACATTTTTTAGGACACATACTATAATATGATATTATTTATACATTTTTAGGACACATACTGTAGTATGATAATATTTATACATTTTTAGGACACATACTGTAGTATGATATTATTTATACATTTTTAGGACACATAATATAGTATGCAATTATTTTTACATTTTTAGGACACATACTATAGTATTAAATAATTTATACATTTTTAGGACACATACTATAGTATGATATTATTTTTACATTTTTTGGACAAATACTAAAGTATGATATTATTTATAGATTTTAAGGACACATAATATAGTATGATATTATTTATACATCTTTAGGACACATACCTTAGTATGATATTATTTATACATTTTTAGGACACATACCTTAGTATTATATTATTTATACATTTTTAGGACAAATACTATAGTATGATATTATTTATACATTTTTAGGACACATACTATAGTATGATATTATTTATACATTTTTAGGACACATACCTTAGTATTATATTATTTATACATTTTTAGGACACATACTATAGTATGATATTATTTTTACATTTTTTGGACACATACTAAAGTATGATATTATTTATAGATTTTAAGGACACATAATATAGTATGATATTATTTATACATTTTTACGATACATACCTTAGTATTATATTATTTATACATTTTTAGGACAAATACTATAGTATGATATTATTTATACATTTTTAGGACACATACTATAGTATGATATTATTTTTACACTTTTTGGACACATACTAAAGTATGATATTGTTTATACATTTTTAGGACACATACTATAGTATGATATTATTTATACATTTTTAGGACACATACCTTAGTATGATATTATTTATACATTTTTAGGACACATACTGTAGTATGACATTATTTATACATTTTAGGACACATACTATAGTATGCAATTATTTTTACATTTTTTAGGACACATACTATAGTATGATATTATTTATAAATTTTGAGGACACATACTATAGTATGCAATTATTTTTACATTTTTTTGGACACAAACTAAAGTATGATATTATTTATACATTTTTAGGACACATACTATAGTTTGATATTATTTATACATTTTTAGGACACATACTATAGTAAGCAAATATTTTTACATTTTTAGGACACATACTATAATATTAAATAATTTATACATTTTTAGGACACATACCTTAGTATTTTATTATTTATACATTTTTAGGACAAATACTATAGTATGCAATTATTTTTACATTTTTAGGACACATACTATAGTATTAAATAATTTATACATTTTTAGGACACATACTATAGTATGATATTATTTTTACATTTTTTGGACACATACTAAAGTATGATATTATTTATACATTTTTAGGACACATAATATAGTATGATATTATTTATACATTTTTAGGACACATACTATAGTATGCAATTATTTTTACATTTTTAGGACACATACTACAATATTAAATAATTTATACATTTTTAGGACACATACCTTAGTATTTTATTATTTATACATTTTTAGGACAAATACTATAGTATGCAATTATTTTTATATTTTTTAGGACACATATTATAGTATGATATTATTTATACATTTTTAGGACACATACTATAGTATGATATTATTTTTACATTTTTTTGGACACATACTAAAGTATGATATTATTTATACATTTTTAGGACACATACTATAGTATGATATTATTTATACATTTTTAGGACACATACCTTAGTATGATATTATTTATACATTTTTAGGACACATACTGAAGTATGATATTATTTATACATTTTTAGGACACATCCTATAGTATGCAATTATTTTTACATTTTTTAGGACACATACTATAATATGATATTATTTATACATTTTTAGGACACATACTGTAGTATGATAATATTTATACATTTTTAGGACACATACTGTAGTATGATATTATTTATACATTTTTAGGACACATAATATAGTATGCAATTATTTTTACATTTTTAGGACACATACTATAGTATTAAATAATTTATACATTTTTAGGACACATACTATAGTATGATATTATTTTTACATTTTTTGGACAAATACTAAAGTATGATATTATTTATAGATTTTAAGGACACATAATATAGTATGATATTATTTATACATCTTTAGGACACATACCTTAGTATGATATTATTTATACATTTTTAGGACACATACCTTAGTATTATATTATTTATACATTTTTAGGACAAATACTATAGTATGATATTATTTATACATTTTTAGGACACATACTATAGTATGATATTATTTATACATTTTTAGGACACATACCTTAGTATTATATTATTTATACATTTTTAGGACACATACTATAGTATGATATTATTTATACATTTTTAGGACACATACCTTAGTATGATATTATTTATACATTTTTAGGACACATACTGTAGTATGACATTATTTATACATTTTTAGGACACATACTATAGTATGATATTATTTTTACATTTTTTTGGACACATACTAAAGTATGACATTATTTATACATTTTTAGGACACATACTATAGTATGATATTATTTATACATTTTTAGGACACATACCTTAGTATGATATTATTTATACATTTTTAGGATACATACTGAAGTATGATATTATTTATACATTTTTAGGACACATCCTATAGTATGCAATTATTTTTACATTTTTTAGGACACATACTATAATATGATATTATTTATACATTTTTAGGACACATACTGTAGTATGATATTATTTCTACATTTTTAGGACACATACTGTAGTATGATAATATTTATACATTTTTAGGACACATACTATAGTATGCAATTATTTTTACATTTTTAGGACACATACTATAGTATTAAATAATTTATACATTTTTAGGACACATACTATAGTATGATATCATTTTTACATTTTTTGGACACATACTAAAGTATGATATTATTTATAGATTTTAAGGACACATAATATAGTATGATATTATTTATACATTTTTACGACACATACCTTAGTATTATATTATTTATACATTTTTAGGACAAATACTATAGTATGATATTATTTATACATTTTTAGGACACATACTATAGTATGATATTATTTTTACACTTTTTGGACACATACTAAAGTATGATATTGTTTATACATTTTTAGGACACATACTATAGTATGATATTATTTATACATTTTTAGGACACATACCTTAGTATGATATTATTTATACATTTTTAGGACACATACCTTAGTATTATATTATTTATACATTTTTAGGACACATACTATAGTATGATATTATTTATACATTTTTAGGACACATACTGTAGTATGACATTATTTATACATTTTTAGGACACATACTATAGTATGATATTATTTTTACATTTTTTTGGACACATACTAAAGTATGACATTATTTATACATTTTTAGGACACATACTATAGTATGATATTATTTATACATTTTTAGGACACATACCTTAGTATGATATTATTTATACATTTTTAGGATACATACTGAAGTATGATATTATTTATACATTTTTAGGACACATCCTATAGTATGCAATTATTTTTACATTTTTTAGGACACATACTATAATATGATATTATTTATACATTTTTAGGACACATACTGTAGTATGATATTATTTATACATTTTTAGGACACATACTGTAGTATGATATTATTTATACATTTTTAGGACACATACTATAGTATGCAATTATTTTTACATTTTTAGGACACATACTATAGTATTAAATAATTTATACATTTTTAGGACACATACTATAGTATGATATCATTTTTACATTTTTTGGACACATACTAAAGTATGATATTATTTATAGATTTTAAGGACACATAATATAGTATGATATTATTTATACATTTTTACGACACATACCTTAGTATTATATTATTTATACATTTTTAGGACAAATACTATAGTATGATATTATTTATACATTTTTAGGACACATACTATAGTATGATATTATTTTTACACTTTTTGGACACATACTAAAGTATGATATTGTTTATACATTTTTAGGACACATACTATAGTATGATATTATTTATACATTTTTAGGACACATACCTTAGTATGATATTATTTATACATTTTTAGGACACATACTGTAGTATGACAGTATTTATACATTTTAGGACACATACTATAGTATGCAATTATTTTTACATTTTTTAGGACACATACTATAGTATGATATTATTTATAAATTTTGAGGACACATACTATAGTATGATATTATTTTTACATTTTTTTGGACACAAACTAAAGTATGATATTATTTATACATTTTTAGGACACATACTATAGTTTGATATTATTTATACATTTTTAGGACACATACTATAGTAAGCAAATATTTTTACATTTTTAGGACACATACTATAATATTAAATAATTTATACATTTTTAGGACACATACCTTAGTATTTTATTATTTATACATTTTTAGGACAAATACTATAGTATGCAATTATTTTTACATTTTTAGGACACATACTATAGTATTAAATAATTTATACATTTTTAGGACACATACTATAGTATGATATTATTTTTACATTTTTTGGACACATAATAAAGTATGATATTATTTATACATTTTTAGGACACATAATATAGTATGATATTATTTATACATTTTTAGGACACATACTATAGTATGCAATTATTTTTACATTTTTAGGACACATACTACAATATTAAATAATTTATACATTTTTAGGACACATACCTTAGTATTTTATTATTTATACATTTTTAGGACAAATACTATAGTATGCAATTATTTTTATATTTTTTAGGACACATATTATAGTATGATATTATTTATACATTTTTAGGACACATACTATAGTATGATATTATTTTTACATTTTTTTGGACACATACTAAAGTATGACATTATTTATACATTTTTAGGACACATACTATAGTATGATATTATTTATACATTTTTAGGACACATACCTTAGTATGATATTATTTATACATTTTTAGGACACATACTGAAGTATGATATTATTTATACATTTTTAGGACACATCCTATAGTATGCAATTATTTTTACATTTTTTAGGACACATACTATAATATGATATTATTTATACATTTTTAGGACACATACTGTAGTATGATAATATTTATACATTTTTAGGACACATACTGTAGTATGATATTATTTATACATTTTTAGGACACATAATATAGTATGCAATTATTTTTACATTTTTAGGACACATACTATAGTATTAAATAATTTATACATTTTTAGGACACATACTATAGTATGATATTATTTTTACATTTTTTGGACAAATACTAAAGTATGATATTATTTATAGATTTTAAGGACACATAATATAGTATGATATTATTTATACATCTTTAGGACACATACCTTAGTATGATATTATTTATACATTTTTAGGACACATACCTTAGTATTATATTATTTATACATTTTTAGGACAAATACTATAGTATGATATTATTTATACATTTTTAGGACACATACTATAGTATGATATTATTTATACATTTTTAGGACACATACCTTAGTATTATATTATTTATACATTTTTAGGACACATACTATAGTATGATATTATTTTTACATTTTTTGGACACATACTAAAGTATGATATTATTTATAGATTTTAAGGACACATAATATAGTATGATATTATTTATACATTTTTACGATACATACCTTAGTATTATATTATTTATACATTTTTAGGACAAATACTATAGTATGATATTATTTATACATTTTTAGGACACATACTATAGTATGATATTATTTTTACACTTTTTGGACACATACTAAAGTATGATATTGTTTATACATTTTTAGGACACATACTATAGTATGATATTATTTATACATTTTTAGGACACATACCTTAGTATGATATTATTTATACATTTTTAGGACACATACTGTAGTATGACATTATTTATACATTTTAGGACACATACTATAGTATGCAATTATTTTTACATTTTTTAGGACACATACTATAGTATGATATTATTTATAAATTTTGAGGACACATACTATAGTATGCAATTATTTTTACATTTTTTTGGACACAAACTAAAGTATGATATTATTTATACATTTTTAGGACACATACTATAGTTTGATATTATTTATACATTTTTAGGACACATACTATAGTAAGCAAATATTTTTACATTTTTAGGACACATACTATAATATTAAATAATTTATACATTTTTAGGACACATACCTTAGTATTTTATTATTTATACATTTTTAGGACAAATACTATAGTATGCAATTATTTTTACATTTTTAGGACACATACTATAGTATTAAATAATTTATACATTTTTAGGACACATACTATAGTATGATATTATTTTTACATTTTTTGGACACATAATAAAGTATGATATTATTTATACATTTTTAGGACACATAATATAGTATGATATTATTTATACATTTTTAGGACACATACTATAGTATGCAATTATTTTTACATTTTTAGGACACATACTACAATATTAAATAATTTATACATTTTTAGGACACATACCTTAGTATTTTATTATTTATACATTTTTAGGACAAATACTATAGTATGCAATTATTTTTATATTTTTTAGGACACATATTATAGTATGATATTATTTATACATTTTTAGGACACATACTATAGTATGATATTATTTTTACATTTTTTTGGACACATACTAAAGTATGACATTATTTATACATTTTTAGGACACATACTATAGTATGATATTATTTATACATTTTTAGGACACATACCTTAGTATGATATTATTTATACATTTTTAGGACACATACTGAAGTATGATATTATTTATACATTTTTAGGACACATCCTATAGTATGCAATTATTTTTACATTTTTTAGGACACATACTATAATATTGATATTATTTATACATTTTTAGGACACATACTGTAGTATGATAATATTTATACATTTTTAGGACACATACTGTAGTATGATATTATTTATAGATTTTTAGGACACATAATATAGTATGCAATTATTTTTACATTTTTAGGACACATACTATAGTATTAAATAATTTATACATTTTTAGGACACATACTATAGTATGATATTATTTTTACATTTTTTGGACAAATACTAAAGTATGATATTATTTATAGATTTTAAGGACACATAATATAGTATGATATTATTTATACATCTTTAGGACACATACCTTAGTATGATATTATTTATACATTTTTAGGACACATACCTTAGTATTATATTATTTATACATTTTTAGGACAAATACTATAGTATGATATTATTAATACATTTTTAGGACACATACTATAGTATGATATTATTTATACATTTTTAGGACACATACCTTAGTATTATATTATTTATACATTTTTAGGACACATACTATAGTATGATATTATTTATACATTTTTAGGACACATACCTTAGTATGATATTATTTATACATTTTTAGGACACATACTGTAGTATGACATTATTTATACATTTTTAGGACACATACTATAGTATGATATTATTTTTACATTTTTTTGGACACATACTAAAGTATGACATTATTTATACATTTTTAGGACACATACTATAGTATGATATTATTTATACATTTTTAGGACACATACCTTAGTATGATATTATTTATACATTTTTAGGATACATACTGAAGTATGATATTATTTATACATTTTTAGGACACATCCTATAGTATGCAATTATTTTTACATTTTTTAGGACACATACTATAATATGATATTATTTATACATTTTTAGGACACATACTGTAGTATGATATTATTTATACATTTTTAGGACACATACTGTAGTATGATATTATTTATACATTTTTAGGACACATACTATAGTATGCAATTATTTTTACATTTTTAGGACACATACTATAGTATTAAATAATTTATACATTTTTAGGACACATACTATAGTATGATATCATTTTTACATTTTTTGGACACATACTAAAGTATGATATTATTTATAGATTTTAAGGACACATAATATAGTATGATATTATTTATACATCTTTAGGACACATACCTTAGTATGATATTATTTATACATTTTTACGACACATACCTTAGTATTATATTATTTATACATTTTTAGGACAAATACTATGGTATGATATTATTTATACATTTTTAGGACACATACTATAGTATGATATTATTTTTACACTTTTTGGACACATACTAAAGTATGATATTGTTTATACATTTTTAGGACACATACTATAGTATGATATTATTTATACATTTTTAGGACACATACCTTAGTATGATATTATTTATACATTTTTAGGACACATACTGTAGTATGACATTATTTATACATATTAGGACACATACTATAGTATGCAATTATTTTTACATTTTTTAGGACACATACTATAGTATGATATTATTTATAAATTTTGAGGACACATACTATAGTATGATATTATTTTTAAATTTTTTGGGACACAAACTAAAGTATGATATTATTTATACATTTTTAGGACACATACTATAGTTAGATATTATTCATATATTTTTAGGACACATACTATAGTATGACATTATTTATACATTTTAGGACACATACTATAGTATGCAATTATTTTTACATTTTTTAGGACACATACTATAGTATGATATTTATAAATTTTGAGGACACATACTATAGTATGATATTATTTTTACATTTTTTGGACACAAACTAAAGTATGATATTATTTATACATTTTTAGGACACATACTATAGTTTGATATTATTTATACATTTTTAGGACACATACTATAGTAAGCAAATATTTTTACATTTTTAGGACACATACTATAATATTAAATAATTTATACATTTTTAGGACACATACCTTAGTATTTTATTATTTATACATTTTTAGGACAAATACTATAGTATGCAATTATTTTTACATTTTTAGGACACATACTATAGTATTAAATAATTTATACATTTTTAGGACACATACTATAGTATGATATTATTTTTACATGTTTTGGACACATACTAAAGTATGATATTATTTATACATTTTTAGGACACATGATATAGTATGATATTATTTATACATTTTTAGGACACATACTATAGTATGCAATTATTTTTACATTTTTAGGACACATACTACAATATTAAATAATTTATACATTTTTAGGACACATACCTTAATATTTTATTATTTATACATTTTTAGGACACATACTATAGTATGATATTATTTATAAATTTTGAGGACACATACTATAGTATGATATTATTTTTACATTTTTTTGGACACAAACTAAAGTATGATATTATTTATACATTTTTAGGACACATACTATAGTTTGATATTATTTATACATTTTTAGGACACATACTATAGTAAGCAAATATTTTTACATTTTAAGGACACATACTATAATATTGAATAATTTATACATTTTTTGGACACATACCTTAGTATTTTATTATTTATACATTTTTAGGACAAATACTATAGTATGCAATTATTTTTACATTTTTAGGACACATACTATAGTATTAAATAATTTATACATTTTTAGGACACATACTATAGTATGATATTATTTTTACATTTTTTGGACACATACTAAAGTATGATATTATTTATAGATTTTAAGGACACATAATATAGTATGATATTATTTATACATCTTTAGGACACATACCTTAGTATGATATTATTTATACATTTTTACGACACATACCTTAGTATTATATTATTTATACATTTTTAGGACACATACCTTAGTATTATATTATTTATACATTTTTAGGACAAATACTATAGTATGCAATTATTTTACATTTTTTGGGACACATACTATAGTATGATATTATTTATACATTTTTATGACACATAGTATAGTTTGATATTATTTTTACATTTTTTGGACACATACTAAAGTATGATATTATTTATACATTTTTAAGACACATACTACAGTATGATATTATTTATACATTTTTAGGACACATACCTTAGTATGATATTATTTATACATTTTTAGGACACAAACTATAGTATGATATTATTTATACATTTTTAGGACACATACCTTAGTATGATATTATTTTTACATTTTTTTGGACACAAACTAAAGTATGATATTATTTATACATTTTTAGGACACATACTATAGTTTGATATTATTTATACATTTTTAGGACACATACTATAGTAAGCAAATATTTTTACATTTTTAGGACACATACTATAATATTAAATAATTTATACATTTTTAGGACACATACCTTAGTATTTTATTATTTATACATTTTTAGGACAAATACTATAGTATGCAATTATTTTTACATTTTTAGGACACATACTATAGTATTAAATAATTTATACATTTTTAGGACACATACTATAGTATGATATTATTTTTACATTTTTTGGACACATACTAAAGTATGATATTATTTATACATTTTTAGGACACATAATATAGTATGATATTATTTATACATTTTTAGGACACATACTATAGTATGCACTTATTTTTACATTTTTAGGACACATACTACAATATTAAATAATTTATACATTTTTAGGACACATACCTTAGTATTTTATTATTTATACATTTTTAGGACAAATACTATAGTATGCAATTATTTTTATATTTTTTAGGACACATATTATAGTATGATATTATTTATACATTTTTAGGACACATACTATAGTATGATATTATTTTTACATTGTTTTGGACACATACTAAAGTATGACATTATTTATACATTTTTAGGACACATACTATAGTATGATATTATTTATACATTTTTAGGACACATACCTTAGTATGATATTATTTATACATTTTTAGGACACATACTGAAGTATGATATTATTTATACATTTTTAGGACACATCCTATAGTATGCAATTATTTTTACATTTTTTAGGACACATACTATAATATGATATTATTTATACATTTTTAGGACACATACTGTAGTATGATAATATTTATACATTTTTAGGACACATACTGTAGTATGATATTATTTATACATTTTTAGGACACATAATATAGTATGCAATTATTTTTACATTTTTAGGACACATACTATAGTATTAAATAATTTATACATTTTTAGGACACATACTATAGTATGATATTATTTTTACATTTTTTGGACAAATACTAAAGTATGATATTATTTATAGATTTTAAGGACACATAATATAGTATGATATTATTTATACATCTTTAGGACACATACCTTAGTATGATATTATTTATACATTTTTAGGACACATACCTTAGTATTATATTATTTATACATTTTTAGGACAAATACTATAGTATGATATTATTTATACATTTTTAGGACACATACTATAGTATGATATTATTTATACATTTTTAGGACACATACCTTAGTATTATATTATTTATACATTTTTAGGACACATACTATAGTATGATATTATTTATACATTTTTAGGACACATACCTTAGTATGATATTATTTATACATTTTTAGGACACATACTGTAGTATGACATTATTTATACATTTTTAGGACACATACTATAGTATGATATTATTTTTACATTTTTTGGACACATACTAAAGTATGACATTATTTATACATTTTTAGGACACATACTATAGTATGATATTATTTATACATTTTTAGGACACATACCTTAGTATGATATTATTTATACATTTTTAGGATACATACTGAAGTATGATATTATTTATACATTTTTAGGACACATCCTATAGTATGCAATTATTTTTACATTTTTTTAGGACACATACTATAATATGATATTATTTATACATTTTTAGGACACATACTGTAGTATGATATTATTTATACATTTTTAGGACACATACTGTAGTATGATATTATTTATACATTTTTAGGACACATACTATAGTATGCAATTATTTTTACATTTTTAGGACACATACTATAGTATTAAATAATTTATACATTTTTAGGACACATACTATAGTATGATATCATTTTTACATTTTTTGGACACATACTAAAGTATGATATTATTTATAGATTTTAAGGACACATAATATAGTATGATATTATTTATACATCTTTAGGACACATACCTTAGTATGATATTATTTATACATTTTTACGACACATACCTTAGTATTATATTATTTATACATTTTTAGGACAAATACTATGGTATGATATTATTTATACATTTTTAGGACACATACTATAGTATGATATTATTTTTACACTTTTTGGACACATACTAAAGTATGATATTGTTTATACATTTTTAGGACACATACTATAGTATGATATTATTTATACATTTTTAGGACACATACCTTAGTATGATATTATTTATACATTTTTAGGACACATACTGTAGTATGACATTATTTATACATTTTAGGACACATACTATAGTATGCAATTATTTTTACATTTTTAGGACACATACTATAGTATGCAATTATTTTTACATTTTTAGGACACATACTATAGTATTAAATAATTTATACATTTTTAGGACACATACTATTGTATGATATCATTTTTACATTTTTTGGACACATACTAAAGTATGATATTATTTATAGATTTTAAGGACACATAATATAGTATGATATTATTTATACATCTTTAGGACACATACCTTAGTATGATATTATTTATACATTTTTACGACACATACCTTAGTATTATATTATTTATACATTTTTAGGACAAATACTATGGTATGATATTATTTATACATTTTTAGGACACATACTATAGTATGATATTATTTTTACACTTTTTGGACACATACTAAAGTATGATATTGTTTATACATTTTTAGGACACATACTATAGTATGATATTATTTATACATTTTTAGGACACATACCTTAGTATGATATTATTTATACATTTTTAGGACACATACTATAGTTTGATATTATTTATACATTTTTAGGACACATACTATAGTAAGCAAATATTTTTACATTTTTAGGACACATACTATAATATTGAATAATTTATACATTTTTTGGACACATACCTTAGTATTTTATTATTTATACATTTTTAGGACAAATACTATAGTATGCAATTATTTTTACATTTTTAGGACACATACTATAGTATTAAATAATTTATACATTTTTAGGACACATACTATAGTATGATATTATTTTTACATTTTTTGGACACATACTAAAGTATGATATTATTTATAGATTTTAAGGACACATAATATAGTATGATATTATTTATACATCTTTAGGACACATACCTTAGTATGATATTATTTATACATTTTTACGACACATACCTTAGTATTATATTATTTATACATTTTTAGGACAAATACTATAGTATGATATTATTTATACATTTTTAGGACACATACTATAGTATGATATTATTTTTACACTTTTTGGACACATACTAAAGTATGATATTGTTTATACATTTTTAGGACACATACTATAGTATGATATTATTTATACATTTTTAGGACACATACCTTAGTATGATATTATTTATACATTTATAGGACACATACTGTAGTATGACATTATTTATACATTTTAGGACACATACTATAGTATGCAATTATTTTTACATTTTTTAGGACACATACTATAGTATGATATTATTTATAAATTTTGAGGACACATACTATAGTATGATATTATTTTTACATTTTGTTGGACACAAACTAAAGTATGATATTATTTATACATTTTTAGGACACATACTATAGTTTGATATTATTTATACATTTTTAGGACACATACTATAGTAAGCAAATATTTTTACATTTTTAGGACACATACTATAATATTAAATAATTTATACATTTTTAGGACACATACCTTAGTATTTTATTATTTATACATTTTTAGGACAAATACTATAGTATGCAATTATTTTTACATTTTTAGGACACATACTATAGTATTAAATAATTTATACATTTTTAGGACACATACTATAGTATGATATTATTTTTACATTTTTTGGACACATACTAAAGTATGATATTATTTATACATTTTTAGGACACATAATATAGTATGATATTATTTATACATTTTTAGGACACATACTATAGTATGCAATTATTTTTACATTTTTAGGACACATACTACAATATTAAATAATTTATACATTTTTAGGACACATACCTTAGTATTTTATTATTTATACATTTTTAGGACAAATACTATAGTATGCAATTATTTTTATATTTTTTAGGACACATATTATAGTATGATATTATTTATACATTTTTAGGACACATACTATAGTATGATATTATTTTTACATTGTTTTGGACACATACTAAAGTATGACATTATTTATACATTTTTAGGACACATACTATAGTATGATATTATTTATACATTTTTAGGACACATACCTTAGTATGATATTATTTATACATTTTTAGGACACATACTGAAGTATGATATTATTTATACATTTTTAGGACACATCCTATAGTATGCAATTATTTTTACATTTTTTAGGACACATACTATAATATGATATTATTTATACATTTTTAGGACACATACTGTAGTATGATAATATTTATACATTTTTAGGACACATACTGTAGTATGATATTATTTATACATTTTTAGGACACATAATATAGTATGCAATTATTTTTACATTTTTAGGACACATACTATAGTATTAAATAATTTATACATTTTTAGGACACATACTATAGTATGATATTATTTTTACATTTTTTGGACAAATACTAAAGTATGATATTATTTATAGATTTTAAGGACACATAATATAGTATGATATTATTTATACATCTTTAGGACACATACCTTAGTATGATATTATTTATACATTTTTAGGACACATACCTTAGTATTATATTATTTATACATTTTTAGGACAAATACTATAGTATGATATTATTTATACATTTTTAGGACACATACTATAGTATGATATTATTTATACATTTTTAGGACACATACCTTAGTATTATATTATTTATACATTTTTAGGACACATACTATAGTATGATATTATTTATACATTTTTAGGACACATACCTTAGTATGATATTATTTATACATTTTTAGGACACATACTGTAGTATGACATTATTTATACATTTTTAGGACACATACTATAGTATGATATTATTTTTACATTTTTTGGACACATACTAAAGTATGACATTATTTATACATTTTTAGGACACATACTATAGTATGATATTATTTATACATTTTTAGGACACATACCTTAGTATGATATTATTTATACATTTTTAGGATACATACTGAAGTATGATATTATTTATACATTTTTAGGACACATCCTATAGTATGCAATTATTTTTACATTTTTTAGGACACATACTATAATATGATATTATTTATACATTTTTAGGACACATACTGTAGTATGATATTATTTATACATTTTTAGGACACATACTGTAGTATGATATTATTTATACATTTTTAGGACACATACTATAGTATGCAATTATTTTTACATTTTTAGGACACATACTATAGTATTAAATAATTTATACATTTTTAGGACACATACTATTGTATGATATCATTTTTACATTTTTTGGACACATACTAAAGTATGATATTATTTATAGATTTTAAGGGCACATAATATAGTATGATATTATTTATACATCTTTAGGACACATACCTTAGTATGATATTATTTATACATTTTTACGACACATACCTTAGTATTATATTATTTATACATTTTTAGGACAAATACTATGGTATGATATTATTTATACATTTTTAGGACACATACTATAGTATGATATTATTTTTACACTTTTTGGACACATACTAAAGTATGATATTGTTTATACATTTTTAGGACACATACTATAGTATGATATTATTTATACATTTTTAGGACACATACCTTAGTATGATATTATTTATACATTTTTAGGACACATACTGTAGTATGACATTATTTATACATTTTAGGACACATACTATAGTATGCAATTATTTTTACATTTTTTAGGACACATACTATAGTATGATATTATTTATAAATTTTGAGGACACATACTATAGTATGATATTATTTTTAAATTTTTTTGGACACAAACTGAAGTATGATATTATTTATACATTTTTAGGACACATACTATAGTTTGATATTATTTATACATTTTTAGGACACATACTATAGTATGATATTATTTATACATTTTTAGGACACATACCTTAGTATGATATTATTTATACATTTTTAGGACACATACTGTAGTATGACATTATTTATACATTTTAGGACACATACTATAGTATGCAATTATTTTTACATTTTTTAGGACCCATACTATAGTATGATATTATTTATAAATTTTGAGGACACATACTATAGTATGATATTATTTTTACATTTTTTTGGACACAAACTAAAGTATGATATTATTTATACATTTTTAGGACACATACTATAGTTTGATATTATTTATACATTTTTAGGACACATACTATAGTAAGCAAATATTTTTACATTTTTAGGACACATACTATAATATTAAATAATTTATACATTTTTAGGACACATACCTTAGTATTTTATTATTTATACATTTTTAGGACAAATACTATAGTATGCAATTATTTTTACATTTTTAGGACACATACTATAGTATTAAATAATTTATACATTTTTAGGACACATACTATAGTATGATATTATTTTTACATTTTTTGGACACATACTAAAGTATGATATTATTTATACATTTTTAGGACACATACTATAGTATGCAATTATTTTTACATTTTTAGGACACATACTACAATATTAAATAATTTATACATTTTTAGGACACATACCTTAGTATTTTATTATTTATACATTTTTAGGACAAATACTATAGTATGCAATTATTTTTATATTTTTAGGACACATACTATAGTATTAAATTATTTATACATTTTTAGGACACATACTATAGTAAGCAAATATTTTTACATTTTTAGGACACATACTATAATATTGAATAATTTATACATTTTTTGGACACATACCTTAGTATTTTATTATTTATACATTTTTAGGACAAATACTATAGTATGCAATTATTTTTACATTTTTAGGACACATACTATAGTATTAAATAATTTATACATTTTTAGGACACATACTATAGTATGATATTATTTTTACATTTTTTGGACACATACTAAAGTATGATATTATTTATAGATTTTAAGGACACATAATATAGTATGATATTATTTATACATCTTTAGGACACATACCTTAGTATGATATTATTTATACATTTATAGGACACATACTGTAGTATGACATTATTTATACATTTTAGGACACATACTATAATATGCAATTATTTTTACATTTTTTAGGACACATACTATAGTATGATATTATTTATAAATTTTTAGGACACATACCTTAGTATGATATTATTTATACATTTATAGGACACATACTGTAGTATGACATTATTTATACATTTTAGGACACATACTATAGTATGCAATTATTTTTACATTTTTTAGGACACATACTATAGTATGATATTATTTATAAATTTTGAGGACACATACTATAGTATGATATTATTTTTACATTTTGTTGGACACAAACTAAAGTATGATATTATTTATACATTTTTAGGACACATACTATAGTTTGATATTATTTATACATTTTTAGGACACATACTATAGTAAGCAAATATTTTTACATTTTTAGGACACATACTATAATATTAAATAATTTATACATTTTTAGGACACATACCTTAGTATTTTATTATTTATACATTTTTAGGACAAATACTATAGTATGCAATTATTTTTACATTTTTAGGACACATACTATAGTATTAAATAATTTATACATTTTTAGGACACATACTATAGTATGATATTATTTTTACATTTTTTGGACACATACTAAAGTATGATATTATTTATACATTTTTAGGACACATAATATAGTATGATATTATTTATACATTTTTAGGACACATACTATAGTATGCAATTATTTTTACATTTTTAGGACACATACTACAATATTAAATAATTTATACATTTTTAGGACACATACCTTAGTATTTTATTATTTATACATTTTTAGGACAAATACTATAGTATGCAATTATTTTTATATTTTTTAGGACACATACTATAGTATGATATTATTTATACATTTTTAGGACACATACTATAGTATGATATTATTTTTACATTGTTTTGGACACATACTAAAGTATGACATTATTTATACATTTTTAGGACACATACTATAGTATGATATTATTTATACATTTTTAGGACACATACCTTAGTATGATATTATTTATACATTTTTAGGACACATACTGAAGTATGATATTATTTATACATTTTTAGGACACATCCTATAGTATGCAATTATTTTTACATTTTTTAGGACACATACTATAATATGATATTATTTATACATTTTTAGGACACATACTGTAGTATGATAATATTTATACATTTTTAGGACACATACTGTAGTATGATATTATTTATACAATTTTAGGACACATAATATAGTATGCAATTATTTTTACATTTTTAGGACACATACTATAGTATTAAATAATTTATACATTTTTAGGACACATACTATAGTATGATATTATTTTTACATTTTTTGGACAAATACTAAAGTATGATATTATTTATAGATTTTAAGGACACATAATATAGTATGATATTATTTATACATCTTTAGGACACATACCTTAGTATGATATTATTTATACATTTTTAGGACACATACCTTAGTATTATATTATTTATACATTTTTAGGACAAATACTATAGTATGATATTATTTATACATTTTTAGGACACATACTATAGTATGATATTATTTATACATTTTTAGGACACATACCTTAGTATTATATTATTTATACATTTTTAGGACACATACTATAGTATGATATTATTTATACATTTTTAGGACACATACCTTAGTATGATATTATTTATACATTTTTAGGACACATACTGTAGTATGACATTATTTATACATTTTTAGGACACATACTATAGTATGATATTATTTTTACATTTTTTGGACACATACTAAAGTATGACATTATTTATACATTTTTAGGACACATACTATAGTATGATATTATTTATACATTTTTAGGACACATACCTTAGTATGATATTATTTATACATTTTTAGGATACATACTGAAGTATGATATTATTTATACATTTTTAGGACACATCCTATAGTATGCAATTATTTTTACATTTTTTAGGACACATACTATAATATGATATTATTTATACATTTTTAGGACACATACTGTAGTATGATATTATTTATACATTTTTAGGACACATACTGTAGTATGATATTATTTATACATTTTTAGGACACATACTATAGTATGCAATTATTTTTACATTTTTAGGACACATACTATAGTATTAAATAATTTATACATTTTTAGGACACATACTATTGTATGATATCATTTTTACATTTTTTGGACACATACTAAAGTATGATATTATTTATAGATTTTAAGGACACATAATATAGTATGATATTATTTATACATCTTTAGGACACATACCTTAGTATGATATTATTTATACATTTTTACGACACATACCTTAGTATTATATTATTTATACATTTTTAGGACAAATACTATGGTATGATATTATTTATACATTTTTAGGACACATACTATAGTATGATATTATTTTTACACTTTTTGGACACATACTAAAGTATGATATTGTTTATACATTTTTAGGACACATACTATAGTATGATATTATTTATACATTTTTAGGACACATACCTTAGTATGATATTATTTATACATTTTTAGGACACATACTGTAGTATGACATTATTTATACATTTTAGGACACATACTATAGTATGCAATTATTTTTACATTTTTTAGGACACATACTATAGTATGATATTATTTATAAATTTTGAGGACACATACTATAGTATGATATTATTTTTAAATTTTTTTGGACACAAACTAAAGTATGATATTATTTATACATTTTTAGGACACATACTATAGTTTGATATTATTTATACATTTTTAGGACACATACTATAGTATGATATTATTTATACATTTTTAGGACACATACCTTAGTATGATATTATTTATACATTTTTAGGACACATACTGTAGTATGACATTATTTATACATTTTAGGACACATACTATAGTATGCAATTATTTTTACATTTTTTAGGACCCATACTATAGTATGATATTATTTATAAATTTTGAGGACACATACTATAGTATGATATTATTTTTACATTTTTTTGGACACAAACTAAAGTATGATATTATTTATACATTTTTAGGACACATACTATAGTTTGATATTATTTATACATTTTTAGGACACATACTATAGTAAGCAAATATTTTTACATTTTTAGGACACATACTATAATATTAAATAATTTATACATTTTTAGGACACATACCTTAGTATTTTATTATTTATACATTTTTAGGACAAATACTATAGTATGCAATTATTTTTACATTTTTAGGACACATACTATAGTATTAAATAATTTATACATTTTTAGGACACATACTATAGTATGATATTATTTTTACATTTTTTGGACACATACTAAAGTATGATATTATTTATACATTTTTAGGACACATACTATAGTATGCAATTATTTTTACATTTTTAGGACACATACTACAATATTAAATAATTTATACATTTTTAGGACACATACCTTAGTATTTTATTATTTATACATTTTTAGGACAAATACTATAGTATGCAATTATTTTTATATTTTTTAGGACACATATTATAGTATGATATTATTTATACATTTTTAGGACACATACCTTAGTATGATATTATTTATACATTTTTACGACACATACCTTAGTATTATATTATTTATACATTTTTAGGACAAATACTATGGTATGATATTATTTATACATTTTTAGGACATATACTATAGTATGATATTATTTTTACACTTTTTGGACACATACTAAAGTATGATATTGTTTATACATTTTTAGGACACATACTATAGTATGATATTATTTATACATTTTTAGGACACATACCTTAGTATGATATTATTTATACATTTTAGGACACATACTATAGTATGCAATTATTTTTACATTTTTTAGGACACATACTATAGTATGATATTATTTATAAATTTTGAGTACACATACTATAGTATGATATTATTTTTACATTTTTTTGGACACAAACTAAAGTATGATATTATTTATACATTTTTAGGACACATACTATAGTTTGATATTATTTATACATTTTTAGGACACATACTATAGTAAGCAAATATTTTTACATTTTTAGGACACATACTATAATATTGAATAATTTATACATTTTTTGGACACATACCTTAGTATTTTATTATTTATACATTTTTAGGACAAATACTATAGTATGCAATTATTTTTACATTTTTAGGACACATACTATAGTATTAAATAATTTATACATTTTTAGGACACATACTATAGTATGATATTATTTTTACATTTTTTGGACACATACTAAAGTATGATATTATTTATAGATTTTAAGGACACATAATATAGTATGATATTATTTATACATCTTTAGGACACATACCTTAGTATGATATTATTTATACATTTTTACAACACATACCTTAGTATTATATTATTTATACATTTTTAGGACAAATACTATGGTATGATATTATTTATACATTTTTAGGACACATACTATAGTATGATATTATTTTTACACTTTTTGGACACATACTAAAGTATGATATTGTTTATACATTTTTAGGACACATACTATAGTATGATATTATTTATACATTTTTAGGACACATACCTTAGTATGATATTATTTATACATTTTAGGACACATACTATAGTATGCAATTATTTTTACATTTTTTAGGACACATACTATAGTATGATATTATTTATAAATTTTGAGGACACATACTATAGTATGATATTATTTTTACATTTTTTTGGACACAAACTAAAGTATGATATTATTTATACATTTTTAGGACACATACTATAGTTTGATATTATTTATACATTTTTAGGACACATACTATAGTAAGCAAATATTTTTACATTTTTAGGACACATACTATAATATTGAATAATTTATACATTTTTTGGACACATACCTTAGTATTTTATTATTTATACATTTTTAGGACAAATACTATAGTATGCAATTATTTTTACATTTTTAGGACACATACTATAGTATTAAATAATTTATACATTTTTAGGACACATACTATAGTATGATATTATTTTTACATTTTTTGGACACATACTAAAGTATGATATTATTTATAGATTTTAAGGACACATAATATAGTATGATATTATTTATACATCTTTAGGACACATACCTTAGTATGATATTATTTATACATTTTTACGACACATACCTTAGTATTATATTATTTATACATTTTTAGGACAAATACTATAGTATGATATTATTTATACATTTTTAGGACACATACTATAGTATGATATTATTTTTACACTTTTTGGACACATACTAAAGTATGATATTGTTTATACATTTTTAGGACACATACTATAGTATGATATTATTTATACATTTTTAGGACACATACCTTAGTATGATATTATTTATACATTTTTAGGACACATACTGTAGTATGACATTATTTATACATTTTAGGACACATACTATAGTATGCAATTATTTTTACATTTTTTAGGACACATACTATAGTATGATATTATTTATAAATTTTGAGGACACATACTATAGTATGATATTATTTTTACATTTTTTTGGACACAAACTAAAGTATGATATTATTTATACATTTTTAGGACACATACTATAGTTTGATATTATTTATACATTTTTAGGACACATACTATAGTAAGCAAATATTTTTACATTTTTAGGACACATACTATAATATTAAATAATTTATACATTTTTAGGACACATACCTTAGTATTTTATTATTTATACATTTTTAGGACAAATACTATAGTATGCAATTATTTTTACATTTTTAGGACACATACTATAGTATTAAATAATTTATACATTTTTAGGACACATACTATAGTATGATATTATTTTTACATTTTTTGGACACATACTAAAGTATGATATTATTTATACATTTTTAGGACACATAATATAGTATGATATTATTTATAAATTTTTAGGACACATACTATAGTATGCAATTATTTTTACATTTTTAGGACACATACTACAATATTAAATAATTTATACATTTTTAGGACACATACCTTAGTATTTTATTATTTATACATTTTTAGGACAAATACTATAGTATGCAATTATTTTTATATTTTTTAGGACACATATTATAGTATGATATTATTTATACATTTTTAGGACACATACTATAGTATGATATTATTTTTACATTTTTTTGGACACATACTAAAGTATGACATTATTTATACATTTTTAGGACACATACTATAGTATGATATTATTTTTACATTTTTAGGACACACACCTTAGTATGATATTATTTATACATTTTTAGGACACATACTGAAGTATGATATTATTTATACATTTTTAGGACACATCCTATAGTATGCAATTATTTTTACATTTTTTAGGACACATACTATAATATGATATTATTTATACATTTTTAGGACACATACTGTAGTATGATAATATTTATACATTTTTAGGACACATACTGTAGTATGATATTATTTATACATTTTTAGGACACATAATATAGTATGCAATTATTTTTACATTTTTAGGACACATACTATAGTATTAAATAATTTATACATTTTTAGGACACATACTATAGTATGATATTATTTTTACATTTTTTGGACAAATACTGAAGTATGATATTATTTATAGATTTTAAGGACACATAATATAGTATGATATTATTTATACATCTTTAGGACACATACCTTAGTATGATATTATTTATACATTTTTAGGACACATACCTTAGTATTATATTATTTATACATTTTTAGGACAAATACTATAGTATGATATTATTTATACATTTTAGGACACATACTATAGTATGATATTATTTATACATTTTTAGGACACATACCTTAGTATTATATTATTTATACATTTTTAGGACACATACTATAGTATGATATTATTTATACATTTTTAGGACACATACCTTAGTATGATATTATTTATACATTTTTAGGACACATACTGTAGTATGACATTATTTATACATTTTTAGGACACATACTATAGTATGCAATTATTTTTACATTTTTTAGGACACATACTATAGTATGATATTATTTATAAATTTTGAGGACACATACTATAGTATGATATTATTTTTACATTTTTTTGGACACATACTAAAGTATGATATTATTTATACATTTTTAGGACACATACTGTAGTTTGATATTATTTATACATTTTTAGGACACATACTATAGTAAGCAAATATTTTTACATTTTTAGGACTCATACTATAATATTAAATAATTTATACATTTTTAGGACACATACCTTAGTATTTTATTATTTATACATTTTTAGGACAAATACTATAGTATGCAATTATTTTTACATTTTTAGGACACATGCTATAGTATTAAATAATTTATACATTTTTAGGACACATACTATAGTATGATATTATTTTTACATTTTTTGGACACATACTAAAGTATGATATTATTTATACATTTTTAGGACACATAATATAGTATGATATTATTTATACATTTTTAGGACACATACTGTAGTATGATATTTTTTATACATTTTTAGGACACATACTATAGTATGCAATTATTTTTACATTTTTTAGGACACATACTATAATATGATATTATTTATACATTTTTAGGACACATACTATAGTATGATATTATTTATACATTTTTTGGACACATACTAAAGTATGATATTATTTATACATTTTTAGGACACATACTATAGTATGATATTATTTATACATTTTTAGGACATACCTTAGTATGATATAATTTATACATTTTTAGGACACATACCTTAGTATGATATTATTTATATATTTTAGGACACATACTGTAGTAACATATTATTTATACATTTTTAGGACACATACTATAGTATGCAATTATTTTTACATTTTTAGGACACATACTACAATATTAAATAATTTATACATTTTTAGGACACATACCTTAGTATTTTATTATTTATACATTTTTAGGACAAATACTATAGTATGCAATTATTTTTATATTTTTTAGGACATATTATAGTATGATATTATTTATACATTTTTAGGACACATACTATAGTATGATATTATTTTTACATTTTTTGGACACATACTAAAGTATGACATTATTTATACATTTTTAGGACACATACTATAGTATGATATTATTTATACATTTTAGGACACATACCTTAGTATGATATTATTTATACGTTTTTAGGACACATACTGAAGTATGATATTATTTATACATTTTTAGGACACATCCTATAGTATGCAATTATTTTTACATTTTTTAGGACACATACTATAATATATTATTTATACATTTTTAGGACACATACTGTAGTATGATATTATTTATACATTTTTAGGACACATACTGTAGTATGATATTATTTATACATTTTTAGGACACATACTATAGTATGCAATTATTTTTACATTTTTAGGACACATACTATAGTATTAAATAATTTATACATTTTTAGGACACATACTATAGTATGATATTATTTTTACATTTTTTGGACACATACTAAAGTATGATATTATTTATAGATTTTAAGGACACATAATATAGTATGATATTATTTATACATCTTTAGGACACATACCTTAGTATGATATTATTTATACATTTTTACGACACATACCTTAGTATTATATTATTTATACATTTTTAGGACAAATACTATAGTATGATATTATTTATACATTTTTAGGACACATACTATAGTATGATATTATTTTTACGCTTTTTGGACACATACTAAAGTATGATATTGTTTATACATTTTTAGGACACATACTATAGTATGATATTATTTATACATTTTTAGGACACATACCTTAGTATGATATTATTTATACATTTTTAGGACACATACTGTAGTATGACATTATTTATACATTTTAGGACACATACTATAGTATGCAATTATTTTTACATTTTTTAGGACACATACTATAGTATGATATTATTTATAAATTTTGAGGACACATACTATAGTATGATATTATTTTTACATTTTTTTGGACACAAACTAAAGTATGATATTATTTATACATTTTTAGGACACATACTATAGTTTGATATTTATACATTTTTAGGACACATACTATAGTAAGCAAATATTTTTACATTTTTAGGACACATACTATAATATTAAATAATTTATACATTTTTAGGACACATACCTTAGTATTTTATTATTTATACATTTTTAGGACAAATACTATAGTATGCAATTATTTTTACATTTTTAGGACACATACTATAGTATTAAATAATTTATACATTTTTAGGACACCTACTATAGTATGATATTATTTTTACATTTTTTGGACACATACTAAAGTATGATATTATTTATACATTTTTAGGACACATACTATAGTATGATATTATTTATACATTTTTAGGACACATACCTTAGTATGATATTATTTATACATTTTTTAGGACACATACTGAAGTATGATATTATTTATACATTTTTAGGACATATACTATAGTATGCAATTATTTTTACATTTTTTAGGACACATACTATAGTATGATAGTATTTATACATTTTTAGGACACATATTATAGCATGATATTATTTATACATTTTTGGACACATACTAAAGTATGATATTATTTATACATTTTTAGGACACATACTATAGTATGATATTATTTATACATTTTTAGGACACATACCTTAGTAGGATATTATTTATACATTTTTAGGACACATACCCTAGTATGATATTATTTATACATTTTTAGGACACATACTGTAGTAACATATTATTTATACATTTTTAGGACACATACTATAGTAGGATATAATTTATACATTTTTAGGACACATACTAAAGTCTGATATTATTTATACATTTTTAGGACACATACCTTAGTATGATATTATTTATACATTTTTAGGACACATACCTTAGTATGATATTATTTATACATTTTTAGGACACATACCTTAGTATGATATTATTTATACATTTTTAGGACACATACTGTAGTATGATTTTTTTATACATTTTTAGGACAGATACTATAGTATGATATTATTTATACATTTTTAGGACACATACCTTAGTATGATATCATTTATACATTTTTAGGACACATACTGAAGTTTGATATTATTTATACATTTTTAGGACACATACCTTAGTATGAGATTATTTATATATTTTAGGACACATACTGTAGTAACATATTATTTATACATTTTTAGGACACATACTATAGTATGCAATTATTTTTACATTTTTAGGACACATACAATATTAAATAATTTATACATTTTTAGGACACATACCTTAGTATTTTATTATTTATACATTTTTAGGACAAATACTATAGTATGCAATCATTTTTATATTTTTTAGGACACATATTATAGTATGATATTATTTATACATTTTTAGGACACATACTATAGTATGATATTATTTTTACATTTTTTGGACACATACTGAAGTTTGATATTATTTATACATTTTTAGGACACATACTATAGTATGATATTATTTATACATTTTTAGGACACATACCTTAGTATGATATCATTTATACATTTTTAGGACACATACTGAAGTTTGATATTATTTATACATTTTTAGGACACATCCTATAGTATGCAATTATTTTTACATTTTTTAGGACACATACTATAATATGATATTATTTATACATTTTTAGGACACATACTGTAGTATGATATTATTTATACATTTTTAGGACACATACTATAGTATGCAATTATTTTTACATTTTTAGGACACATACTATAGTATTAAATAATTTAAACATTTTTAGGACACATACTATAGTATGATATTATTTTTACATTTTTTGGACACATACTAAAGTATGATATTATTTATAGATTTTAAGGACACATAATATAGTATGATATTATTTATACATCTTTAGGACACATACCTTAGTATGATATTATTTATACATTTTTAGGACACATACCTTAGTATTATATTATTTATACATTTTTAGGACAAATACTATAGTATGATATTATTTATACATTTTTAGGACACATACTATAGTATGATATTATTTTTACACTTTTTGGACACATACTAAAGTATGATATTGTTTATACATTTTTTAGGACACATACTATAGTATGATATTATTTATACATTTTTAGGACACATACCTTAGTATGATATTATTTATACATTTTTAGGACACATACTGTAGTATGACATTATTTATACATTTTTAGGACACATACTATAATATTAAATAATTTATACATTTTTAGGACACATACTATAGTAAGCAAATATTTTTACATTTTTTAGGACACATACTATAGTATGATATTATTTATAAATTTTGAGGACACATACTATAGTATGATATTATTTTTACATTTTTTGGACACATACTAAAGTATGATATTATTTATACATTTTTAGGACACATACTATAGTTTAAAATTATTTATACATTTTTAGGACACATACTATAGTATGCAATTATTTTTACATTTTTAGGACACATACTATAATATTAAATAATTTATACATTTTTAGGACACATACCTTAGTATTTTATTATTTATACATTTTTAGGACAAATACTATAGTATGCAATTATTTTTACATTTTTAGGACACATACTATAGTATTAAATAATTTATACATTTTTAGGACACATACTATAGTATGATATTATTTTTACATTTTTTGGACACATACTAAAGTATGATATTATTTATACATTTTTAGGACACATAATATAGTATGATATTATTTATACATTTTTAGGACACATACCTTAGTATGATATTATTTATACATTTTTAGGACACATACCTTAGTATTATATTATTTATACATTTTTAGGACAAATACTATAGAATGCAATTATTTTACATTTTTTAGGACACATACTATAGTATGATATTATTTATACATTTTTAGGACACATACTATAGTATGATATTATTTTTACATTTTTTGGACACATACTAAAGTATGATATTATTTATACATTTTTAGGACACATACTATAGGATGATATTATTTATACATTTTTAGGACACATACCTTAGTAGGATATTATTTATACATTCTTAGGACACATACCTTAGTATGATATTATTTATACATTTTTAGGACACATACTGCAGTAACATATTATTAATACATTTTTAGGACACATACTATAGTAGGATATAATTTATACATTTTTAGGACACATACTAAAGTCTGATATTATTTATACATTTTGAGGACACATACTATAGTATGATATTATTTATACATTTTTAGGACACATACCTTAGTATGATATTATTTATACATTTTTAGGACACATACCTTAGTATGATATTATTTATACATTTTTAGGACACATACCTTAGTATAATATTATTTATACATTTTTAGGACACATACTGTAGTATGATATTTTTTATACATTTTTAGGACACATACTATAGTATGCAATTATTTTTACATTTTTTAGGACACATACTATAATATGATATTATTTATACATTTTTAGGACACATACTATAGTATGATATTATTATACATTTTTTGGACACATACTAAAGTATGATATTATTTATACATTTTTAGGACACATACCTTAGTATGATATTATTTATACATTTTAGGACACATAATATAGTATGATATTATTTATACATTTTTAGGACACATACCTTAGTATGATATTATTTATACATTTTTAGGACACATACCTTAGTATTATATTATTTATACATGTTTAGGACAAATACTATAGTATGCAATTATTTTTACATTTTTTAAGACACATACTATAGTATGATATTATTTATACATTTTTAGGACACCTACTATAGTATGATATTATTTTTACATTTTTTGGACACATACTAAAGTATGATATTATTTATACATTTTTAGGACACATACTATAGTATGATATTATTTATACATTTTTAGGACACATACCTTAGTATGATATTATTTATACATTTTTTAGGACACATACTGACGTATGATATTATTTATACATTTTTAGGACATATACTATAGTATGCAATTATTTTTACATTTTTTAGGACACATACTATAGTATGATAGTATTTATAAATTTTTAGGACACATACTATAGCATGATATTATTTATACATTTTTGGACACATACTAAAGTATGATATTATTTATACATTTTTAGGACACATAATGTAGTATGATATTATTTATACATTTTTAGGACACATACTGTAGTATGATATTATTTATACATTTTTAGGACACATACTATAGTATGCAATTATTTTTACATTTTTAGGACACATACTATAGTATTAAATAATTTATACATTTTTAGGACACATACTATAGTATGATATTATTTTTACATTTTTTGGACACATACTAAAGTATGATATTATTTATACATTTTTAGGACACATAATATAGTATGATATTATTTATACATTTTTAGGACACATACCTTAGTATGATATTATTTATACATTTTTAGGACACATACCTTAGTATTATATTATTTATACATGTTTAGGACAAATACTATAGTATGCAATTATTTTTACATTTTTTAAGACACATACTATAGTATGATATTATTTATACATTTTTAGGACACCTACTATAGTATGATATTATTTTTACATTTTTTGGACACATACTAAAGTATGATATTATTTATACATTTTTAGGACACATACTATAGTATGATATTATTTATACATTTTTAGGACACATACCTTAGTATGATATTATTTATACATTTTTTAGGACACATACTGAAGTATGATATTATTTATACATTTTTAGGACATATACTATAGTATGCAATTATTTTTACATTTTTTAGGACACATACTATAGTATGATAGTATTTATACATTTTTAGGACACATATTATAGCATGATATTATTTATACATTTTTGGACACATACTAAAGTATGATATTATTTATAAATTTTTAGGACACATACTATAGTATGATATTATTTATACATTTTTAGGACACATACCTTAGTAGGATATTATTTATACATTTTTAGGACACATACCCTAGTATGATATTATTTATACATTTTTAGGACACATACTGTAGTAACATATTATTTATACATTTTTAGGACACATACTATAGTAGGATATAATTTATACATTTTTAGGACACATACTAAAGTCTGATATTATTTATACATTTTTAGGACACATACCTTAGTATGATATTATTTATACATTTTTAGGACACATACCTTAGTATGATATTATTTATACATTTTTAGGACACATACCTTAGTATGATATTATTTATACATTTTTAGGACACATACTGTAGTATGATTTTTTTATACATTTTTAGGACACATACTATAGTATGCAATTATTTTTACATATTTTTAGGACACATACTATAATATGATATTATTTATACATTTTTAGGACACATACTATAGTATGATATTATTTATACATTTTTTGGACACATACTAAAGTATGATATTATTTATACATTTTTAGGACACATACTATAGTATGATATTATTTATACATTTTTAGGACACATAGCTTAGTATGATATTATTTATACATTTTTAGGACACATACCTTAGTATGAGATTATTTATATATTTTAGGACACATACTGTAGTAACATATTATTTATACATTTTTAGGACACATACTATAGTATGCAATTATTTTTACATTTTTAGGGCACATACAATATTAAATAATTTATACATTTTTAGGACACATACCTTAGTATTTTATTATTTATACATTTTTAGGACAAATACTATAGTATGCAATCATTTTTATATTTTTTAGGACACATATTATAGTATGATATTATTTATACATTTTTAGGACACATACTATAGTATGATATTATTTTTACATTTTTTGGACACATACTAAAGTATGACATTATTTATACATTTTTAGGACACATACTATAGTATGATATTATTTATACATTTTTAGGACACATACCTTAGTATGATATCATTTATACATTTTTAGGACACATACTGAAGTTTGATATTATTTATACATTTTTAGGACACATCCTATAGTATGCAATTATTTTTACATTTTTTAGGACACATACTATAATATGATATTATTTATACATTTTTAGGACACATACTGTAGTATGATATTATTTATACATTTTTAGGACACATACTGTAGTATGATATTATTTATACATTTTTAGGACACATACTATAGTATGCAATTATTTTTACATTTTTAGGACACATACTATAGTATTAAATAATTTAAACATTTTTAGGACACATACTATAGTATGATATTATTTTTACATTTTTTGGACACATACTAAAGTATGATATTATTTATAGATTTTAAGGACACATAATATAGTATGATATTATTTATACATCTTTAGGACACATACCTTAGTATGATATTATTTATACATTTTTAGGACACATACCTTAGTATTATATTATTTATACATTTTTAGGACAAATACTATAGTATGATATTATTTATACATTTTTAGGACACATACTATAGTATGATATTATTTTTACACTTTTTGGACACATACTAAAGTATGATATTGTTTATACATTTTTAGGACACATACTATAGTATGATATTATTTATACATTTTTAGGACACATACCTTAGTATGATATTATTTATACATTTTTAGGACACATACTGTAGTATGACATTATTTATACATTTTTAGGACACATACTATTATATTAAATAATTTATACATTTTTAGGACACATACTATAGTAAGCAAATATTTTTACATTTTTTAGGACACATACTATAGTATGATATTATTTATAAATTTTGAGGACACATACTATAGTATGATATTATTTTTACATTTTTTGGACACATACTAAAGTATGATATTATTTATACATTTTTAGGACACATACTATAGTTTAAAATTATTTATACATTTTTAGGACACATACTATAGTATGCAATTATTTTTACATTTTTAGGACACATACTATAATATTAAATAATTTATACATTTTTAGGACACATACCTTAGTATTTTATTATTTATACATTTTTAGGACAAATACTATAGTATGCAATTATTTTTACATTTTTAGGACACATACTATAGTATGAAATAATTTATACATTTTTAGGACACATACTATAGTATGATATTATTTTTACATTTTTTGGACACATACTAAAGTATGATATTATTTATACATTTTTAGGACACATAATATAGTATGATATTATTTATACATTTTTAGGACACATACCTTAGTATGATATTATTTATACATTTTTAGGACACATACCTTAGTATTATATTATTTATACATTTTTAGGACAAATACTATAGAATGCAATTATTTTACATTTTTTAGGACACATACTATAGTATGATATTATTTATACATTTTTAGGACACATACTATAGTATGATATTATTTTTACATTTTTTGGACACATACTAAAGTATGATATTATTTATACATTTTTAGGACACATACTATAGGATGATATTATTTATACATTTTTAGGACACATACCTTAGTAGGATATTATTTATACATTCTTAGGACACATACCTTAGTATGATATTATTTATACATTTTTAGGACACATACTGCAGTAACATATTATTAATACATTTTTAGGACACATACTATAGTAGGATATAATTTATACATTTTTAGGACACATACTAAAGTCTGATATTATTTATACATTTTGAGGACACATACTATAGTATGATATTATTTATACATTTTTAGGACACATACCTTAGTATGATATTATTTATACATTTTTAGGACACATACCTTAGTATGATATTATTTATACATTTTTAGGACACATACCTTAGTATAATATTATTTATACATTTTTAGGACACATACTGTAGTATGATATTTTTTATACATTTTTAGGACACATACTATAGTATGCAATTATTTTTACATTTTTTAGGACACATACTATAATATGATATTATTTATACATTTTTAGGACACATACTATAGTATGATATTATTATACATTTTTTGGACACATACTAAAGTATGATATTATTTATACATTTTTAGGACACATACCTTAGTATGATATTATTTATACATTTTAGGACACATAATATAGTATGATATTATTTATACATTTTTAGGACACATACCTTAGTATGATATTATTTATACATTTTTAGGACACATACCTTAGTATTATATTATTTATACATGTTTAGGACAAATACTATAGTATGCAATTATTTTTACATTTTTTAAGACACATACTATAGTATGATATTATTTATACATTTTTAGGACACCTACTATAGTATGATATTATTTTTACATTTTTTGGACACATACTAAAGTATGATATTATTTATACATTTTTAGGACACATACTATAGTATGATATTATTTATACATTTTTAGGACACATACCTTAGTATGATATTATTTATACATTTTTTAGGACACATACTGACGTATGATATTATTTATACATTTTTAGGACATATACTATAGTATGCAATTATTTTTACATTTTTTAGGACACATACTATAGTATGATAGTATTTATACATTTTTAGGACACATACTATAGCATGATATTATTTATACATTTTTGGACACATACTAAAGTATGATATTATTTATACATTTTTAGGACACATACTATAGTATGATATTATTTATACATTTTTAGGACACATACCTTAGTAGGATATTATTTATACATTTTTAGGACACATACCTTAGTATGATATTTTTTATACATTTTTAGGACACATACTGTAGTAACATATTATTTATACATTTTTAGGACATATACTATAGTAGGATATAATTTATACATTTTTAGGACACATACTTAAGTCTGATATTATTTATACATTTTGAGGACACATACTAAAGTCTGATATTATTTATACATTTTTAGGACACATACCTTAGTATGATATTATTTATACAGTTTTAGGACACATACCTTAGTATGATATTATTTATACATTTTTAGGACACATACTGTAGTATGATATTTTTTATACATTTTTAGGACACATACTGTAGTAACATATTATTTATACATTTTTAGGACATATACTATAGTAGGATATAATTTATACATTTTTAGGACACATACTTAAGTCTGATATTATTTATACATTTTGAGGACACATACTAAAGTCTGATATTATTTATACATTTTTAGGACACATACCTTAGTATGATATTATTTATACAGTTTTAGGACACATACCTTAGTATGATATTATTTATACATTTTGAGGACACATACCTTAGTATGATATTATTTATACAGTTTTAGGACACATACCTTAGTATGATATTATTTATACATTTTTAGGACACATACTGTAGTATGATATTTTTTATACATTTTTAGGACACATACTGTAGTAACATATTATTTATACATTTTTAGGACATATACTATAGTAGGATATAATTTATACATTTTTAGGACACATACTTAAGTCTGATATTATTTATACATTTTGAGGACACATACTAAAGTCTGATATTATTTATACATTTTTAGGACACATACCTTAGTATGATATTATTTATACATTTTTAGGACACATACTATAGTATGATATTATTTATACATTTTGAGGACACATACCTTAGTATGATATTATTTATACAGTTTTAGGACACATACCTTAGTATGATATTATTTATACATTTTTAGGACACATACTGTAGTATGATATTTTTTATACATTTTTAGGACACATACTGTAGTAACATATTATTTATACATTTTTAGGACATATAGTATAGTAGGATATAATTTATACATTTTTAGGACACATACTTAAGTCTGATATTATTTATACATTTTGAGGACACATACTAAAGTCTGATATTATTTATACATTTTTAGGACACATACCTTAGTATGATATTATTTATACAGTTTTAGGACACATACCTTAGTATGATATTATTTATACATTTTGAGGACACATACTATAGTATGATATTATTTATACATTTTTAGGACACATACCTTAGTATGATATTATTTATACATTTTTAGGACACATACCTTAGTATGATATTATTTATACATTTTTAGGACACATACCTTAGTATGATATTATTTATACATTTTTAGGACACATACTGTAGTAACATATTATTTATACATTTTTAGGACACATACTATAGTAGGATATAATTTATACATTTTTAGGACACATACTAAAGTCTGATATTATTTATACATTTTGAGGACACATACTATAGTATGATATTATTTATACATTTTTAGGACACATACCTTAGTATGATATTATTTATACATTTTAGGACACATACCTTAGTATGATATTATTTATACATTTTTAGGACACATACCTTAGTATGATATTATTTATACATTTTTAGGACACGTACTGTAGTATGATATTTTTTATACATTTTTAGGACACATACTATAGTATGCAATTATTTTTTCATTTTTTAGGACACATACTATAATATGATATTATTTATACATTTTTAGGACACATACTATAGTATGATATTATTTATACATTTTTTGGACACATACTAAAGTATGATATTATTTATACATTTTTAGGACACATACTATAGTATGATATTATTTATACATTTTTAGGACACATACCTTAGTATGATATTATTTATACATTTTTAGGACACATACCTTAGTATGATATTATTTATATATTTTAGGACACATACTGTAGTAACATATTATTTATACATTTTTAGGACACATACTATAGTATGCAATTATTTTTACATTTTTAGGACACATACTACAATATTAAATAATTTATACATTTTTAGGACACATACCTTAGTATTTTATTATTTATACATTTTTAGGACAAATACCATAGTATGCAATCATTTTTATATTTTTTAGGACACATATTATAGTATGATATTATTTATACATTTTTAGGACACATACTATAGTATGATATTATTTTTACATTTTTTGGACACGTACTAAAGTATGACATTATTTATACATTTTTAGGACACATACTATAGTATGATATTATTTATACATTTTTAGGACACATACCTTAGTATGATATTATTTATACATTTTTAGGACACATACTGAAGTTTGATATTATTTATACATTTTTAGGACACATCCTATAGTATGCAATTATTTTTACATTTTTTAGGACACATACTATAATATGATATTATTTATACATTTTTAGGACACATACTATAGTATTAAATAATTTATACATTTTTAGGACACATACTATAGTATGATATTATTTTTACATTTTTTGGACACATACTAAAGTATGATATTATTTATACATTTTTAGGACACATAATATAGTATGATATTATTTATACATTTTAGGACACATACCTTAGTATGATATTATTTATACATTTTTAGGACACATACCTTAGTATTATATTATTTATACATGTTTAGGACAAATACTATAGTATGCAATTATTTTTACATTTTTTAAGACACATACTATAGTATGATATTATTTATACATTTTTAGGACACCTACTATAGTATGATATTATTTTTACATTTTTTGGACACATACTAAAGTATGATATTATTTATACATTTTTAGGACACATACTATAGTATGATATTATTTATACATTTTTAGGACACATACCTTAGTATGATATTATTTATACATTTTTTAGGACACATACTGAAGTATGATATTATTTATACATTTTTAGGACATATACTATAGTATGCAATTATTTTTACATTTTTTAGGACACATACTATAGTATGATAGTATTTATACATTTTTAGGACACATATTATAGCATGATATTATTTATACATTTTTGGACACATACTAAAGTATGATATTATTTATACATTTTTAGGACACATACTATAGTATGATATTATTTATACATTTTTAGGACACATACCTTTGTAGGATATTATTTATACATTTTTAGGACACATACCCTAGTATGATATTATTTATACATTTTTAGGACACATACTGTAGTAACATATTATTTATACATTTTTAGGACACATACTATAGTAGGATATAATTTATACATTTTTAGGACACATACTAAAGTCTGATATTATTTATACATTTTTAGGACACATACAAAAGTCTGATATTATTTATACATTTTTAGGACACATACCTTAGTATGATATTATTTATACAGTTTTAGGACACATACCTTAGTATGATATTATTTATACATTTTTAGGACACATACTGTAGTATGATATTTTTATACATTTTTAGGACACATACTATAGTATGCAATTATTTTTACATATTTTTAGGACACATACTATAATATGATATTATTTATACATTTTTAGGACACATACTATAGTATGATATTATTAATACATTTTTTGGACACATACTAAAGTATGATATTATTTATACATTTTTAGGACACATACTATAGTATGATATTATTTATACATTTTTAGGACACATACCTTAGTATGATATTATTTATACATTTTTAGGACACATACCTTAGTATGAGATTATTTATATATTTTAGGACACATACTGTAGTAACATATTATTTATACATTTTTAGGACACATACTATAGTATGCAATTATTTTTACATTTTTAGGACACATACAATATTAAATAATTTATACATTTTTAGGACACATACCTTAGTATTTTATTATTTATACATTTTTAGGACAAATACTATAGTATGCAATCATTTTTATATTTTTTAGGACACATATTATAGTATGATATTATTTATACATTTTTAGGACACATACTATAGTATGATATTATTTTTACATTTTTTGGACACATACTAAAGTATGACATTATTTATACATTTTTAGGACACATACTATAGTATGATATTATTTATACATTTTTAGGACACATACCTTAGTATGATATTATTTATACATTTTTAGGACACATACTGAAGTTTGATATTATTTATACATTTTTAGGACACATCCTATAGTATGCAATTATTTTTACATTTTTTAGGACACATACTATAATATGATATTATTTATACATTTTTAGGACACATACTGTAGTATGATATTATTTATACATTTTTAGGACACATACTGTAGTATGATATTATTTATACATTTTTAGGACACATACTATAGTATGCAATTATTTTTACATTTTTAGGACACATACTATAGTATTAAATAATTTAAACATTTTTAGGACACATACTATAGTATGATATTATTTTTACATTTTTTGGACACATACTAAAGTATGATATTATTTATAGATTTTAAGGACACATAATATAGTATGATATTATTTATACATCTTTAGGACACATACCTTAGTATGATATTATTTATACATTTTTAGGACACATACCTTAGTATTATATTATTTATACATTTTTAGGACAAATACTATAGTATGATATTATTTATACATTTTTAGGACACATACTATTGTATGATATTATTTTTACACTTTTTGGACACATACTAAAGTATGATATTGTTTATACATTTTTAGGACACATACTATAGTATGATATTATTTATACATTTTTAGGACACATACCTTAGTATGATATTATTTATACATTTTTAGGACACATACTGTAGTATGACATTATTTATACATTTTTAGGACACATACTACAATATTAAATAATTTATACATTTTTAGGACACATACTATAGTAAGCAAATATTTTTACATTTTTTAGGACACATACTATAGTATGATATTATTTATAAATTTTGAGGACACATACTATAGTATGATATTATTTTTACATTTTTTGGACACATACTAAAGTATGATATTATTTATACATTTTTAGGACACATACTATAGTTTAAAATTATTTATACATTTTTAGGACACATACTATAGTATGCAATTATTTTTACATTTTTAGGACACATACTATAATATTAAATAATTTATACATTTTTAGGACACATACCTTAGTATTTTATTATTTATACATTTTTAGGACAAATACTATAGTATGCAATTATTTTTACATTTTTAGGACACATACTATAGTATTAAATAATTTATACATTTTTAGGACACATACTATAGTATGATATTATTTTTACATTTTTTGGACACATACTAAAGTATGATATTATTTATACATTTTTAGGACACATACTATAGTATGATATTATTTTTACATTTTTTGGACACATACTAAAGTATGATATTATTTATACATTTTTAGGACACATACTATAGGATGATATTATTTATACATTTTTAGGACACATACTGCAGTAACATATTATTAATACATTTTTAGGACACATACTATAGTAGGATATAATTTATACATTTTTAGGACACATACTAAAGTCTGATATTATTTATACATTTTGAGGACACATACTATAGTATGATATTATTTATACATTTTTAGGACACATACCTTAGTATGATATTATTTATACATTTTTAGGACACATACCTTAGTATGATATTATTTATACATTTTTAGTACACATACCTTAGTATAATATTATTTATACATTTTTAGGACACATACTGTAGTATGATATTTTTTATACATTTTTAGGACACATACTATAGTATGCAATTATTTTTACATTTTTTAGGACACATACTATAATATGATATTATTTATACATTTTTAGGACACATACTATAGTATGATATTATTTATACATGTTTTGGACACATACTAAAGTATGATATTTTTATACATTTTTAGGACACATACCTTAGTATGATATTATTTATACATTTTTAGGACACATAATATAGTATGATATTATTTATACATTTTTAGGACACATACCTTAGTATGATATTATTTATACATTTTTAGGACACATACCTTAGTATTATATTATTTATACATGTTTAGGACAAATACTATAGTATGCAATTATTTTTACATTTTTTAAGACACATACTATAGTATGATATTATTTATACATTTTTAGGACACCTTCTATAGTATGATATTATTTTTACATTTTTTGGACACATACTAAAGTATGATATTATTTATACATTTTTAGGACACATACTATAGTATGATATTATTTATACATTTTTAGGACACATACCTTAGTATGATATTATTTATACATTTTTTAGGACACATACTGACGTATGATATTATTTATACATTTTTAGGACATATACTATAGTATGCAATTATTTTTACATTTTTTAGGACACATACTATAGTATGATAGTATTTATACATTTTTAGGACACATACTATAGCATGATATTATTTATACATTTTTGGACACATACTAAAGTATGATATTATTTATACATTTTTAGGACACATACTATAGTATGATATTATTTATACATTTTTAGGACACATACCTTAGTAGGATATTATTTATACATTTTTAGGACACATACCTTAGTATGATATTTTTTATACATTTTTAGGACACATACTGTAGTAACATATTATTTATACATTTTTAGGACATATACTATAGTAGGATATAATTTATACATTTTTAGGACACATACTAAAGTCTGATATTATTTATACATTTTGAGGACACATACTATAGTATGATATTATTTATACATTTTTAGGACACATACCTTAGTATGATATTATTTATAAATTTTTAGGACACATACCTTAGTATGATATTATTTATACATTTTTAGGACACATACCTTAGTATGATATTATTTATACATTTTTAGGACACATACTGTAGTAACATATTATTTATACATTTTTAGGACACATACTATAGTAGGATATAATTTATACATTTTTAGGACACATACTAAAGTCTGATATTATTTATACATTTTGAGGACACATACTATAGTATGATATTATTTATACATTTTTAGGACACATACCTTAGTATGATATTATTTATACATTTTAGGACACATACCTTAGTATGATATTATTTATACATTTTTAGGACACATACCTTAGTATGATATTATTTATACATTTTTAGGACACGTACTGTAGTATGATATTTTTTATACATTTTTAGGACACATACTATAGTATGCAATTATTTTTACATTTTTTAGGACACATACTATAATATGATATTATTTATACATTTTTAGGACACATACTATAGTATGATATTATTTATACATTTTTTGGACACATACTAAAGTATGATATTATTTATACATTTTTAGGACACATACTATAGTATGATATTATTTATACATTTTTAGGACACATACCTTAGTATGATATTATTTATACATTTTTAGGACACATACCTTAGTATGATATTATTTATATATTTTAGGACACATACTGTAGTAACATATTATTTATACATTTTTAGGACACATACTATAGTATGCAATTATTTTTACATTTTTAGGACACATACTACAATATTAAATAATTTATACATTTTTAGGACACATACCTTAGTATTTTATTATTTATACATTTTTAGGACAAATACCATAGTATGCAATCATTTTTATATTTTTTAGGACACATATTATAGTATGATATTATTTATACATTTTTAGGACACATACTATAGTATGATATTATTTTTACATTTTTTGGACACGTACTAAAGTATGACATTATTTATACATTTTAGGACACATACTATAGTATGATATTATTTATACATTTTTAGGACACATACCTTAGTATGATATTATTTATACATTTTTAGGACACATACTGAAGTTTGATATTATTTATACATTTTTAGGACACATCCTATAGTATGCAATTATTTTTACATTTTTTAGGACACATACTATAATATGATATTATTTATACATTTTTAGGACACATACTGTAGTATGATATTATTTATACATTTTTAGGACACATACTGTGGTATGATATTATTTATACATTTTTAGGACACATACTATAGTATGCAATTATTTTTACATTTTTAGGACACATACTATAGTATTAAATAATTTATACATTTTTAGGACACATACTATAGTATGATATTATTTTTACATTTTTTGGACACATACTAAAGTATGATATTATTTATAGATTTTAAGGACACATAATATAGTATGATATTATTTATACATCTTTAGGACACATACCTTAGTATGATATTATTTATACATTTTTAGGACAAATACTATAGTATGATATTATTTATACATTTTTAGGACACATACTATAGTATGATATTATTTTTACACTTTTTGGACACATACTAAAGTATGATGTTGTTTATACATTTTTAGGACACATACTATAGTATGATATTATTTATACATTTTTAGGACACATACCTTAGTATGATATTATTTATACATTTTTAGGACACATACTGTAGTATGACATTATTTATACATTATTAGGACACATACTATAGTATGCAATTATTTTTACATTTTTTGGACACATACTAAAGTATGATATTATTTATACATTTTTAGGACACATACCTGAGTATGATATTATTTATACATTTTTAGGACACATAATATAGTATGATATTATTTATACATTTTTAGGACACATACCTTAGTATGATATTATTTATACATTTTTAGGACACATACCTTAGTATTATATTATTTATACATGTTTAGGACAAATACTATAGTATGCAATTATTTTTACATTTTTTAAGACACATACTATAGTATGATATTATTTATACATTTTTAGGACACCTACTATAGTATGATATTATTTTTACATTTTTTGGACACATACTAAAGTATGATATTATTTATACATTTTTAGGACACATACTATAGTATGATATTATTTATACATTTTTAGGACACATACCTTAGTATGATATTATTTATACATTTTTTAGGACACATACTGACGTATGATATTATTTATACATTTTTAGGACATATACTATAGTATGCAATTATTTTTACATTTTTTAGGACACATACTATAGTATGATAGTATTTATACATTTTTAGGACACATACTATAGCATGATATTATTTATACATTTTTGGACACATACTAAAGTATGATATTATTTATACATTTTTAGGACACATACTATAGTATGATATTATTTATACATTTTTAGGACACATACCTTAGTAGGATATTATTTATACATTTTTAGGACACATACCTTAGTATGATATTTTTTATACATTTTTAGGACACATACTGTAGTAACATTATTTATACATTTTTAGGACATATACTATAGTAGGATATAATTTATACATTTTTAGGACACATACTAAAGTCTGATATTATTTATACATTTTGAGGACACATACTATAGTATGATATTATTTATACATTTTTAGGACACATACCTTAGTATGATATTATTTATACATTTTTAGGACACATACCTTAGTATGATATTATTTATACATTTTTAGGACACATACCTTAGTATGATATTATTTATACATTTTTAGGACACATACTGTAGTAACATATTATTTATACATTTTTAGGACACATACTATAGTAGGATATAATTTATACATTTTTAGGACACATACTAAAGTCTGATATTATTTATACATTTTGAGGACACATACTATAGTATGATATTATTTATACATTTTTAGGACACATACCTTAGTATGATATTATTTATACATTTTAGGACACATACCTTAGTATGATATTATTTATACATTTTTAGGACACATACCTTAGTATGATATTATTTATACATTTTTAGGACACGTACTGTAGTATGATATTTTTTATACATTTTTAGGACACATACTATAGTATGCAATTATTTTTTCATTTTTTAGGACACATACTATAATATGATATTATTTATACATTTTTAGGACACATACTATAGTATGATATTATTTATACATTTTTTGGACACATACTAAAGTATGATATTATTTATACATTTTTAGGACACATACAATAGTATGATATTATTTATACATTTTTAGGACACATACCTTAGTATGATATTATTTATACATTTTTAGGACACATACCTTAGTATGATATTATTTATATATTTTAGGACACATACTGTAGTAACATATTATTTATACATTTTTAGGACACATACTATAGTATGCAATTATTTTTACATTTTTAGGACACATACTACAATATTAAATAATTTATACATTTTTAGGACACATACCTTAGTATTTTATTATTTATACATTTTTAGGACAAATACCATAGTATGCAATCATTTTTATATTTTTTAGGACACATATTATAGTATGCAATTATTTTTACATTTTTTAGGACACATACTATAATATGATATTATTTATACATTTTTAGGACACATACTATAGTATTAAATAATTTATACATTTTTAGGACACATACTATAGTATGATATTATTTTTACATTTTTTGGACACATACTAAAGTATGATATTATTTATACATTTTTAGGACACATAATATAGTATGATATTATTTATACATTTTTAGGACACATACCTTAGTATGATATTATTTATACATTTTTAGGACACATACCTTAGTATTATATTATTTATACATGTTTAGGACAAATACTATAGTATGCAATTATTTTTACATTTTTTAAGACACATACTATAGTATGATATTATTTATACATTTTTAGGACACCTACTATAGTATGATATTATTTTTACATTTTTTGGACACATACTAAAGTATGATATTATTTATACATTTTTAGGACACATACTATAGTATGATATTATTTATACATTTTTAGGACACATACCTTAGTATGATATTATTTATACATTTTTTAGGACACATACTGAAGTATGATATTATTTATACATTTTTAGGACATATACTATAGTATGCAATTATTTTTACATTTTTTAGGACACATACTATAGTATGATAGTATTTATACATTTTTAGGACACATATTATAGCATGATATTATTTATACATTTTTGGACACATACTAAAGTATGATATTATTTATACATTTTTAGGACACATACTATAGTATGATATTATTTATACATTTTTAGGACACATACCTTAGTAGGATATTATTTATACATTTTTAGGACACATACCCTAGTATGATATTATTTATACATTTTTAGGACACATACTGTAGTAACATATTATTTATACATTTTTAGGACACATACTATAGTAGGATATAATTTATACATTTTTAGGACACATACTAAAGTCTGATATTATTTATACATTTTTAGGACACATACTAAAGTCTGATATTATTTATACATTTTTAGGACACATACCTTAGTATGATATTATTTATACATTTTTAGGACACATACCTTAGTATGATATTATTTATACATTTTTAGGACACATACTGTAGTATGATATTTTTTATACATTTTTAGGACACATACTATAGTATGCAATTATTTTTACATATTTTTAGGACACATACTATAATATGATATTATTTATACATTTTTAGGACACATACTATAGTATGATATTATTAATAAATTTTTTGGACACATACTAAAGTATGATATTATTTATACATTTTTAGGACACATACTATAGTATGATATTATTTATACATTTTTAGGACACATACCTTAGTATGATATTATTTATACATTTTTAGGACACATACCTTAGTATGAGATTATTTATATATTTTAGGACACATACTGTAGTAACATATTATTTATACATTTTTAGGACACATACTATAGTATGCAATTATTTTTACATTTTTAGGACACATACAATATTAAATAATTTATACATTTTTAGGACACATACCTTAGTATTTTATTATTTATACATTTTTAGGACAAATACTATAGTATGCAATCATTTTTATATTTTTTAGGACACATATTATAGTATGATATTATTTATACATTTTTAGGACACATACTATAGTATGATATTATTTTTACATTTTTTGGACACATACTAAAGTATGACATTATTTATACATTTTTAGGACACATACTATAGTATGATATTATTTATACATTTTTAGGACACATACCTTAGTATGATATTATTTATACATTTTTAGGACACATACTGAAGTTTGATATTATTTATACATTTTTAGGACACATCCTATAGTATGCAATTATTTTTACATTTTTTAGGACACATACTATAATATGATATTATTTATACATTTTTAGGACACATACTGTAGTATGATATTATTTATACATTTTTAGGACACATACTGTAGTATGATATTATTTATACATTTTTAGGACACATACTATAGTATGCAATTATTTTTACATTTTTAGGACACATACTATAGTATTAAATAATTTAAACATTTTTAGGACACATACTATAGTATGATATTATTTTTACATTTTTTGGACACATACTAAAGTATGATATTATTTATAGATTTTAAGGACACATAATATAGTATGATATTATTTATACATCTTTAGGACACATACCTTAGTATGATATTATTTATACATTTTTAGGACACATACCTTAGTATTATATTATTTATACATTTTTAGGACAAATACTATAGTATGATATTATTTATACATTTTTAGGACACATACTATTGTATGATATTATTTTTACACTTTTTGGACACATACTAAAGTATGATATTGTTTATACATTTTTAGGACACATACTATAGTATGATATTATTTATACATTTTTAGGACACATACCTTAGTATGACATTATTTATACATTTTTAGGACACATACTACAATATTAAATAATTTATACATTTTTAGGACACATACTATAGTAAGCAAATATTTTTACATTTTTTAGGACACATACTATAGTATGATATTATTTATAAATTTTGAGGACACATACTATAGTATGATATTATTTTTACATTTTTTGGACACATACTAAAGTATGATATTATTTATACATTTTTAGGACACATACTATAGTTTAAAATTATTTATACATTTTTAGGACACATACTATAGTATGCAATTATTTTTACATTTTTAGGACACATACTATAATATTAAATAATTTATACATTTTTAGGACACATACCTTAGTATTTTATTATTTATACATTTTTAGGACAAATACTATAGTATGCAATTATTTTTACATTTTTAGGACACATACTATAGTATTAAATAATTTATACATTTTTAGGACACATACTATAGTATGATATTATTTTTACATTTTTTGGACACATACTAAAGTATGATATTATTTATACATTTTTAGGACACATAATATAGTATGATATTATTTATACATTTTTAGGACACATACCTTAGTATGATATTATTTATACATTTTTAGGACACATACCTTAGTATTATATTATTTATACATTTTTAGGACAAATACTATAGAATGCAATTATTTTACATTTTTTAGGACACATACTATAGTATGATATTATTTATACATTTTTAGGACACATACTATAGTATGATATTATTTTTACATTTTTTGGACACATTCTAAAGTATGATATTATTTATACATTTTTAGGACACATACTATAGGATGATATTATTTATACATTTTTAGGACACATACCTTAGTAGGATATTATTTATACATTCTTAGGACACATACCTTAGTATGATATTATTTATGCATTTTTAGGACACATACTGCAGTAACATATTATTAATACATTTTTAGGACACATACTATAGTAGGATATAATTTATACATTTTTAGGACACATACTAAAGTCTGATATTATTTATACATTTTGAGGACATATACTATAGTATGATATTATTTATACATTTTTAGGACACATACCTTAGTATGATATTATTTATACATTTTTAGGACACATACCTTAGTATGATATTATTTATACATTTTTAGGACACATACCTTAGTATAATATTATTTATACATTTTTAGGACACATACTGTAGTATGATATTTTTTATACATTTTTAGGACACATACCTTAGTATGATATTATTTATACATTTTTAGGACACATAATATAGTATGATATTATTTATACATTTTTAGGACACATACCTTAGTATGATATTATTTATACATTTTAAGGACACATACCTTAGCATGATATTATTTATACATTTTTAGGACACATACCTTAGTATGAGATTATTTATATATTTTAGGACACATACTGTAGTAACATATTATTTATACATTTTTAGGACACATACTATAGTATGCAATTATTTTTACATTTTTAGGACACATACTACAATATTAAATAATTTATACATTTTTAGGACACAACCTTAGTATTTTATTATTTATACATTTTTAGGACAAATACTATAGTATGCAATCATTTTTATATTTTTTAGGACACATATTATAGTATGATATTATTTATACATTTTTAGGACACATACTATAGTATGATATTATTTTTACATTTTTTGGACACATACTAAAGTATGATATTATTTATACATTTTTAGGACACATACTATAGTATGATATTATTTATACATTTTTAGGACACATACCTTAGTATGATATTATTTATACATTTTTTAGGACACATACTGAAGTATGATATTATTTATACATTTTTAGGACATATACTATAGTATGCAATTATTTTTACATTTTTTAGGACACATACTATAGTATGATAGTATTTATACATTTTTAGGACACATATTATAGCATGATATTATTTATACATTTTTGGACACATACTAAAGTATGATATTATTTATACATTTTTAGGACACATACTATAGTATGATATTATTTATACATTTTTAGGACACATACCTTAGTAGGATATTATTTATACATTTTTAGGACACATACCCTAGTATGATATTATTTATACATTTTTAGGACACATACTGTAGTAACATATTATTTATACATTTTTAGGACACATACTATAGTAGGATATAATTTATACATTTTTAGGACACATACTAAAGTCTGATATTATTTATACATTTTTAGGACACATACTAAAGTCTGATATTATTTATACATTTTTAGGACACATACCTTAGTATGATATTATTTATACATTTTTAGGACACATACCTTAGTATGATATTATTTATACATTTTTAGGACACATACTGTAGTATGATATTTTTTATACATTTTTAGGACACATACTATAGTATGCAATTATTTTTACATATTTTTAGGACACATACTATAATATGATATTATTTATACATTTTTAGGACACATACTATAGTATGATATTATTAATACATTTTTTGGACACATACTAAAGTATGATATTATTTATACATTTTTAGGACACATACTATAGTATGATATTATTTATACATTTTTAGGACACATACCTTAGTATGATATTATTTATACATTTTTAGGACACATACCTTAGTATGAGATTATTTATATATTTTAGGACACATACTGTAGTAACATATTATTTATACATTTTTAGGACACATACTATAGTATGCAATTATTTTTACATTTTTAGGACACATACAATATTAAATAATTTATACATTTTTAGGAAACATACCTTAGTATTTTATTATTTATACATTTTTAGGACAAATACTATAGTATGCAATCATTTTTATATTTTTTAGGACACATATTATAGTATGATATTATTTATACATTTTTAGGACACATACTATAGTATGATATTATTTTTACATTTTTTGGACACATACTAAAGTATGACATTATTTATACATTTTTAGGACACATACTATAGTATGATATTATTTATACATTTTTAGGACACATACCTTAGTATGATATTATTTATACATTTTTAGGACACATACTGAAGTTTGATATTATTTATACATTTTTAGGACACATCCTATAGTATGCAATTATTTTTACATTTTTTAGGACACATACTATAATATGATATTATTTATACATTTTTAGGACACATACTGTAGTATGATATTATTTATACATTTTTAGGACACATACTGTAGTATGATATTATTTATACATTTTTAGGACACATACTATAGTATGCAATTATTTTTACATTTTTAGGACACATACTATAGTATTAAATAATTTAAACATTTTTAGGACACATACTATAGTATGATATTATTTTTACATTTTTTGGACACATACTAAAGTATGATATTATTCATAGATTTTAAGGACACATAATATAGTATGATATTATTTATACATCTTTAGGACACATACCTTAGTATGATATTATTTATACATTTTTAGGACACATACCTTAGTATTATATTATTTATACATTTTTAGGACAAATACTATAGTATGATATTATTTATACATTTTTAGGACACATACTATTGTATGATATTATTTTTACACTTTTTGGACACATACTAAAGTATGATATTGTTTATACATTTTTAGGACACATACTATAGTATGATATTATTTATACATTTTTAGGACACATACCTTAGTATGATATTATTTATACATTTTTAGGACACATACTGTAGTATGACATTATTTATACATTTTTAGGACACATACTACAATATTAAATAATTTATACATTTTTAGGACACATACTATAGTAAGCAAATATTTTTACATTTTTTAGGACACATACTATAGTATGATATTATTTATAAATTTTGAGGACACATACTATAGTATGATATTATTTTTACATTTTTTGGACACATACTAAAGTATGATATTATTTATACATTTTTAGGACACATACTATAGTTTAAAATTATTTATACATTTTTAGGACAAATACTATAGTATTTTATTATTTATACATTTTTAGGACAAATACTATAGTATGCAATTATTTTTACATTTTTAGGACACATACTATAGTATTAAATAATTTATACATTTTTGGACACATACTAAAGTATGACATTATTTATACATTTTGAGGACATATACTATAGTATGATATTATTTATACATTTTTAGGACACATACCTTAGTATGATATTATTTATACATTTTTAGGACACATACCTTAGTATGATATTATTTATACATTTTTAGGACACATATCTTAGTATAATATTATTTATACATTTTTAGGACACATACTGTAGTATGATATTTTTTATACATTTTTAGGACACATACCTTAGTATGATATTATTTATACATTTTTAGGACACATAATATAGTATGATATTATTTATACATTTTTAGGACACATACCTTAGTATGATATTATTTATACATTTTTAGGACACATAATATAGTATGATATTATTTATACATTTTTAGGACACATACCTTAGTATAATATTATTTATACATTTTTAGGACACATAATATAGTATGATATTATTTATACATTTTTAGGACACATACCTTAGTATGATATTATTTATACATTTTTAGGACACATACCTTAGTATTATATTATTTATACATTTTTAGGACAAATACTATAGAATGCAATTATTTTACATTTTTTAGGACACATACTATAGTATGATATTATTTATACATTTTTAGGACACATACTATAGTATGATATTATTTTTACATTTTTTGGACACATACTAAAGTATGATATTATTTATACATTTTTAGGACACATACTATAGGATGATATTATTTATACATTTTTAGGACACATACCTTAGTAGGATATTATTTATACATTCTTAGGACACATACCTTAGTATGATATTATTTATACATTTTTAGGACACATACTGCAGTAACATATTATTAATACATTTTTAGGACACATACTATAGTAGGATATAATTTATACATTTTTAGGACACATACTAAAGTCTGATATTATTTATACATTTTGAGGACATATACTATAGTATGATATTATTTATACATTTTTAGGACACATACCTTAGTATGATATTATTTATACATTTTTAGGACACATACCTTAGTATGATATTATTTATACATTTTTAGGACACATACCTTAGTATAATATTATTTATACATTTTTAGGACACATACTGTAGTATGATATTTTTTATACATTTTTAGGACACATACCTTAGTATGATATTATTTATACATTTTTAGGACACATAATATAGTATGATATTATTTATACATTTTTAGGACACATACCTTAGTATGATATTATTTATACAATTTTAGGACACATACCTTAGTATGATATTATTTATACATTTTTAGGACACATACCTTAGTATGAGATTATTTATATATTTTAGGACACATACTGTAGTAACATATTATTTATACATTTTTAGGACACATACTATAGTATGCAATTATTTTGACATTTTTAGGACACATACTACAATATTAAATAATTTATACATTTTTAGGACACAACCTTAGTATTTTATTATTTATACATTTTTAGGACAAATACTATAGTATGCAATCATTTTTATATTTTTTAGGACACATATTATAGTATGATATTATTTATACATTTTTAGGACACATACTATAGTATGATATTATTTTTACATTTTTTGGACACATACTAAAGTATGACATTATTTATACATTTTTAGGACACATACTATAGTATGATATTATTTATACATTTTTAGGACACATACCTTAGTATGATATTATTTATACATTTTTAGGACACATACCTTAGTATGATATTATTTATACATTTTTAGGACACATACTGAAGTTTGATATTATTTATACATTTTTAGGACACATACTATAGTATGCAATTATTTTTACATTTTTAGGACACATACTATAGTATTAAATAATTTATACATTTTTAGGACACATACTATAGTATGATATTATTTTTACATTTTTTGGACACATACTAAAGTATGATATTATTTATAGATTTTAAGGACACATAATATAGTATGATATTATTTATCCATCTTTGGGACACATACCTTAGTATGATATTATTTATACATTTTTAGGACACATACCTTAGTATTATATTATTTATACATTTTTAGGACAAATACTATAGTATGATATTATTTATACATTTTTAGGACACATACTATAGTATGATATTATTTTTACACTTTTTGGACACATACTAAAGTATGATATTGTTTATACATTTTTAGGACACATACTATAGTATGATATTATTTATACATTTTTAGGACACATACTGAAGTATGATATTATTTATACATTTTTAGGACACATACCTTAGTATGATATTATTTATACATTTTTAGGACACATACTGAAGTATATTATTTATACATTTTTAGGACACATCCTATAGTATGCAATTATTTTTACATTTTTTAGGACACATACTATAATATAATATTATTTATACATTTTTAGGACACATACTGTAGTATGATATTATTTATACATTTTTAGGACACATACTGTAGTATGATATTATTTATAAATTTTTAGGACACATACTATAGTATGCAATTATTTTTACATTTTTAGGACACATACTATAGTATTAAATAATTTATACATTTTTAGGACACATACTATAGTATGATATTATTTTTACATTTTTTGGACACATACTAAAGTATGATATTATTTATAGATTTTAAGGACACATAATATAGTATGATATTATTTATACATCTTTAGGACACATACCTTAGTATGATATTATTTATACATTTTTAGGACACATAACTTTGTATTATATTATTTATACATTTTTAGGACAAATACTATAGTATGATATTATTTATACATTTTTAGGACACATACTATAGTATGATATTATTTTTACACTTTTTGGACACATACTAAAGTATGATATTGTTTATACATTTTTAGGACACATACTATAGTATGATATTATTTATACATTTTTAGGACACATACCTTAGTATGATATTATTTATACATTTTTAGGACACATACTGTAGTATGACATTATTTTTACATTTTTAGGACACATACTATAGTATGCAATTATTTTTACATTTTTTAGGACACATACTATAGTATGATATTATTTATAAATTTTGAGGACACATACTATAGTATGATATTATTTATACATTTTTAGGACACATACTATAGTATGATATTATTTTTACATATTTTGGACACATACTAAAGTATGATATTATTTATACATTTTTAGGACACATACTATAGGATGATATTATATATACATTTTTAGGACACATACCTTAGTAGGATATTATTTATTCATTTTTAGGACACATACCTTAGTATGATATTATTTATACATTTTTAGGACACATACTGTAGTAACATATTATTTATATATTTTTAGGACACATACTATAGTAGGATATAATTTATACATTTTTAGGACACATACTAAAGTCTGATATAATTTATACATTTTGAGGACACATACTATAGTTTGATATTATTTATACATTTTTAGGACACATACCTTAGTATGATATTATTTATACATTTTTAGGACACATACCTTAGTATGATATTATTTATACATTTTTAGGACACATACCTTAGTATGATATTATTTATACATTTTTAGGACACATACTGTAGTATGATATTTTTTATACATTTTTAGGACACATACTATAGTATGCAATTATTTTTACATTTTTTAGGACACATACTATAATATGATATTATTTATACATTTTTAGGACACATACTATAGTATGATATTATTTATACATTTTTTGGACACATACTAAAGTATGATAGTATTTATACATTTTTAGGACACATACCTTAGTATGATATTATTTATACATTTTTAGGACACATACCTTAGTATGATATTATTTATATATTTTAGGACACATACTGTAGTAACATATTATTTATACATTTTTAGGACACATACTATAGTATGCAATTATTTTTACATTTATAGGACACATACTACAATATTAAATAATTTATACATTTTTAGGACACATACCTTAGTATTTTATTATTTATACATTTTTAGGACAAATACTATAGTATGCAATTATTTTTACATTTTTTAGGACACATATTATAGTATGATATTATTTATACATTTTTAGGACACATACTATAGTATGATATTATTTTTACATTTTTTGGACACATACTAAAGTATGACATTATTTATACATTTTTAGGACACATACTATAGTATGATATTATTTATACATTTTTAGGACACATACCTTAGTATGATATTATTTATACATTTTTAGGACACATACTGAAGTATGATATTATTTATACATTTTTAGGACACATCCTATAGTATGCAATTACTTTTACATTTTTTAGGACACATACTATAATATGATATTATTTATACATTTTTAGGACACATACTGTAGTATGATATTATTTATACATTTTTAGGACACATACTGTAGTATGATATTATTTATACATTTTTAGGACACATACTAAAGTATGATATTATTTTTACATTTTTTGGACACATACTAAAGTATGATATTATTTATAGATTTTAAGGACACATAATATAGTATGATATTATTTATACATCTTTAGGACACATACCTTAGTATGATATTATTTATACATTTTTAGGACACATACCTTAGTATTATATTATTTATACATTTTTAGGACAAATAATATAGTATGATATTATTTATACATTTTTAGGACACATACTATAGTATGATATTATTTTTACACTTTTTGGACACATACTAAAGTATGATATTGTTTATACATTTTTTAGGACACATACTATAGTATGATATTATTTATACACTTTTAGGACACATACTGAAGTATGATATTATTTATACATTTTTAGGACACATACCTTAGTATGATATTATTTATACATTTTTAGGACACATACTGAAGTATGATATTATTTATACATTTTTAGGACACATCCTATAGTATGCAATTATTTTTACATTTATTAGGACACATACTATAATATGATATTATTTATACATTTTTAGGACACATACTGTAGTATGATATTATTTATACATTTTTAGGAAACATACTGTAGTATGATATTATTTATACATTTTTAGGACACATACTATAGTATGCAATTATTTTTACATTTTTAGGACACATACTATAGTATTAAATAATTTATACATTTTTAGGACACATACTATAGTATGATATTATTTATAAATTTTGAGGACACATACTATAGTATGATATTATTTTTACATTTTTTGGACACATACTAAAGTATGATATTATTTATACATTTTTAGGACACATACTATAATATTAAATAATTTATACATTTTTAGGACACATACCTTAGTATTTTATTATTTATACATTTTTAGGACAAATACTATAGTATGCAATTATTTTTACATTTTTAGGACACATACTATAGTATTAAATAATTTATACATTTTTAGGACACATACTATAGTATGATATTATTTTTACATTTTTTGGACACATACTAAAGTATGATATTATTTATACATTTTTAGGACACATAATATAGTATGATATTATTTATACATTTTTAGGACACATACCTTAGTATGATATTATTTATACATTTTTAGGACACATACCTTAGTATTATATTATTTATACATTTTTAGGACAAATACTATAGAATGCAATTATTTTACATTTTTTAGGACACATACTATAGTATGATATTATTTATACATTTTTAGGACACATACTATAGTATGATATTATTTTTACATTTTTTGGACACATACTAAAGTATGATATTATTTATACATTTTTAGGACACATACTATAGGATGATATTATTTATACATTTTTAGGACACATACCTTAGTAGGATATTATTTATACATTCTTAGGACACATACCTTAGTATGATATTATTTATACATTTTTAGGACACATACTGCAGTAACATATTATTAATACATTTTTAGGACACATACTATAGTAGGATATAATTTATACATTTTTAGGACACATACTAAAGTCTGATATTATTTATACATTTTGAGGACATATACTATAGTATGATATTATTTATACATTTTTAGGACACATACCTTAGTATGATATTATTTATACATTTTTAGGACACATACCTTAGTATGATATTATTTATACATTTTTAGGACACATACCTTAGTATAATATTATTTATACATTTTTAGGACACATACTGTAGTATGATATTTTTTATACATTTTTAGGACACATACCTTAGTATGATATTATTTATACATTTTTAGGACACATAATATAGTATGATATTATTTATACATTTTTAGGACACATACCTTAGTATGATATTATTTATACATTTTTAGGACACATAATATAGTATGATATTATTTATACATTTTTAGGACACATACCTTAGTATAATATTATTTATACATTTTTAGGACACATAATATAGTATGATATTATTTATACATTTTTAGGACACATACCTTAGTATGATATTATTTATACATTTTTAGGACACATACCTTAGTATTATATTATTTATACATTTTTAGGACAAATACTATAGAATGCAATTATTTTACATTTTTTAGGACACATACTATAGTATGATATTATTTATACATTTTTAGGACACATACTATAGTATGATATTATTTTTACATTTTTTGGACACATACTAAAGTATGATATTATTTATACATTTTTAGGACACATACTATAGGATGATATTATTTATACATTTTTAGGACACATACCTTAGTAGGATATTATTTATACATTCTTAGGACACATACCTTAGTATGATATTATTTATACATTTTTAGGACACATACTGCAGTAACATATTATTAATACATTTTTAGGACACATACTATAGTAGGATATAATTTATACATTTTTAGGACACATACTAAAGTCTGATATTATTTATACATTTTGAGGACATATACTATAGTATGATATTATTTATACATTTTTAGGACACATACCTTAGTATGATATTATTTATACATTTTTAGGACACATACCTTAGTATGATATTATTTATACATTTTTAGGACACATACCTTAGTATAATATTATTTATACATTTTTAGGACACATACTGTAGTATGATATTTTTTATACATTTTTAGGACACATACCTTAGTATGATATTATTTATACATTTTTAGGACACATAATATAGTATGATATTATTTATACATTTTTAGGACACATACCTTAGTATGATATTATTTATACATTTTTAGGACACATACCTTAGTATGATATTATTTATACATTTTTAGGACACATACCTTAGTATGAGATTATTTATATATTTTAGGACACATACTGTAGTAACATATTATTTATACATTTTTAGGACACATACTATAGTATGCAATTATTTTTACATTTTTAGGACACATACTACAATATTAAATAATTTATACATTTTTAGGACACAACCTTAGTATTTTATTATTTATACATTTTTAGGACAAATACTATAGTATGCAATCATTTTTATATTTTTTAGGACACATATTATAGTATGATATTATTTATACATTTTTAGGACACATACTATAGTATGATATTATTTTTACATTTTTTGGACACATACTAAAGTATGACATTATTTATACATTTTTAGGACACATACTATAGTATGATATTATTTATACATTTTTAGGACACATACCTTAGTATGATATTATTTATACATTTTTAGGACACATACTGAAGTTTGATATTATTTATACATTTTTAGGACACATACTATAGTATGCAATTATTTTTACATTTTTAGGACACATACTATAGTATTAAATAATTTATACATTTTTAGGACACATACTATAGTATGATATTATTTTTACATTTTTTGGACACATACTAAAGTATGATATTATTTATAGATTTTAAGGACACATAATATAGTATGATATTATTTATACATTTTTGGGACACATACCTTAGTATGATATTATTTATACATTTTTAGGACACATACCTTAGTATTATATTATTTATACATTTTTAGGACAAATACTATAGTATGATATTATTTATACATTTTTAGGACACATACTATAGTATGATATTATTTTTACACTTTTTGGACACATACTAAAGTATGATATTGTTTATACATTTTTAGGACACATACTATAGTATGATATTATTTATACATTTTTAGGACACATACTGAAGTATGATATTATTTATACATTTTTAGGACACATACCTTAGTATGATATTATTTATACATTTTTAGGACACATACTGAAGTATATTATTTATACATTTTTAGGACACATCCTATAGTATGCAATTATTTTTACATTTTTTAGGACACATACTATAATATAATATTATTTATACATTTTTAGGACACATACTGTAGTATGATATTATTTATACATTTTTAGGACACATACTGTAGTATGATATTATTTATAAATTTTTAGGACACATACTATAGTATGCAATTATTTTTACATTTTTAGGACACATACTATAGTATTAAATAATTTATACATTTTTAGGACACATACTATAGTATGATATTATTTTTACATTTTTTGGACACATACTAAAGTATGATATTATTTATAGATTTTAAGGACACATAATATAGTATGATATTATTTATACATCTTTAGGACACATACCTTAGTATGATATTATTTATACATTTTTAGGACACATAACTTTGTATTATATTATTTATACATTTTTAGGACAAATACTATAGTATGATATTATTTATACATTTTTAGGACACATACTATAGTATGATATTATTTTTACACTTTTTGGACACATACTAAAGTATGATATTGTTTATACATTTTTAGGACACATACTATAGTATGATATTATTTATACATTTTTAGGACACATACCTTAGTATGATATTATTTATACATTTTTAGGACACATACTGTAGTATGACATTATTTTTACATTTTTAGGACACATACTATAGTATGCAATTATTTTTACATTTTTTAGGACACATACTATAGTATGATATTATTTATAAATTTTGAGGACACATACTATAGTATGATATTATTTATACATTTTTAGGACACATACTATAGTATGATATTATTTTTACATATTTTGGACACATACTAAAGTATGATATTATTTATACATTTTTAGGACACATACTATAGGATGATATTATATATACATTTTTAGGACACATACCTTAGTAGGATATTATTTATTCATTTTTAGGACACATACCTTAGTATGATATTATTTATACATTTTTAGGACACATACTGTAGTAACATATTATTTATATATTTTTAGGACACATACTATAGTAGGATATAATTTATACATTTTTAGGACACATACTAAAGTCTGATATAATTTATACATTTTGAGGACACATACTATAGTTTGATATTATTTATACATTTTTAGGACACATACCTTAGTATGATATTATTTATACATTTTTAGGACACATACCTTAGTATGATATTATTTATACATTTTTAGGACACATACCTTAGTATGATATTATTTATACATTTTTAGGACACATACTGTAGTATGATATTTTTTATACATTTTTAGGACACATACTATAGTATGCAATTATTTTTACATTTTTTAGGACACATACTATAATATGATATTATTTATACATTTTTAGGACACATACTATAGTATGATATTATTTATACATTTTTTGGACACATACTAAAGTATGATAGTATTTATACATTTTTAGGACACATACCTTAGTATGATATTATTTATACATTTTTAGGACACATACCTTAGTATGATATTATTTATATATTTTAGGACACATACTGTAGTAACATATTATTTATACATTTTTAGGACACATACTATAGTATGCAATTATTTTTACATTTATAGGACACATACTACAATATTAAATAATTTATACATTTTTAGGACACATACCTTAGTATTTTATTATTTATACATTTTTAGGACAAATACTATAGTATGCAATTATTTTTACATTTTTTAGGACACATATTATAGTATGATATTATTTATACATTTTTAGGACACATACTATAGTATGATATTATTTTTACATTTTTTGGACACATACTAAAGTATGACATTATTTATACATTTTTAGGACACATACTATAGTATGATATTATTTATACATTTTTAGGACACATACCTTAGTATGATATTATTTATATATTTTTAGGACACATACTGAAGTATGATATTATTTATACATTTTTAGGACACATCCTATAGTATGCAATTACTTTTACATTTTTTAGGACACATACTATAATATGATATTATTTATACATTTTTAGGACACATACTGTAGTATGATATTATTTATACATTTTTAGGACACATACTGTAGTATGATATAATTTATACATTTTTAGGACACATACTAAAGTATGATATTATTTTTACATTTTTTGGACACATACTAAAGTATGATATTATTTATAGATTTTAAGGACACATAATATAGTATGATATTATTTATACATCTTTAGGACACATACCTTAGTATGATATTATTTATACATTTTTAGGACACATACCTTAGTATTATATTATTTATACATTTTTAGGACAAATAATATAGTATGATATTATTTATACATTTTTAGGACACATACTATAGTATGATATTATTTTTACACTTTTTGGACACATACTAAAGTATGATATTGTTTATACATTTTTTAGGACACATACTATAGTATGATATTATTTATACATTTTTAGGACACATACTGAAGTATGATATTATTTATACATTTTTAGGACACATACCTTAGTATGATATTATTTATACATTTTTAGGACACATACTGAAGTATGATATTATTTATACATTTTTAGGACACATCCTATAGTATGCAATTATTTTTACATTTATTAGGACACATACTATAATATGATATTATTTATACATTTTTAGGACACATACTGTAGTATGATATTATTTATACATTTTTAGGAAACATACTGTAGTATGATATTATTTATACATTTTTAGGACACATACTATAGTATGCAATTATTTTTACATTTTTAGGACACATACTATAGTATTAAATAATTTATACATTTTTAGGACACATACTATAGTATGATATTATTTATAAATTTTGAGGACACATACTATAGTATGATATTATTTTTACATTTTTTGGACACATACTAAAGTATGATATTATTTATACATTTTTAGGACACATACTATAATATTAAATAATTTATACATTTTTAGGACACATACCTTAGTATTTTATTATTTATACATTTTTAGGACAAATACTATAGTATGCATTTATTTTTACATTTTTAGGACACATACTATAGTATTAAATAATTTATACATTTTTAGGACACATACTATAGTATGATATTATTTTTACATTTTTTGGACACATACTAAAGTATGATATTATTTATACATTTTTAGGACACATAATATAGTATGATATTATTTATACATTTTTAGGACACATACCTTAGTATGATATTATTTATACATTTTTGGGACACATACCTTCGTATTATATTATTTATACATTTTTAGGACAAATACTATAGTATGCAATTATTTTTACATTTTTAGGACACATACTATAGTATGATATTATTTATACATTTTTAGGACACATACTATAGTATGATATTATTTTTACATTTTTTGGACACATACTAAAGTATGATATTATTTATACATTTTTAGGACACATACTATAGGATGATATTATTTATACATTTTTAGGACACATACCTTAGTATGATATTATTTATACATTTTTAGGACACATACTGTAGTATGACATTATTTATACATTTTTAGGACACATACTATAGTATGCAATTATTTTTACATTTTGTAGGACACATACTATAGTATGATATTATTTATAAATTTTTAGGACACATACTATAGTATGATATTATTTTTACATTTTTTGGACACATACTAAAGTATGATATTACTTATACATTTTTAGGACACATACTATAGTTTGATATTATTAATACATTTTTAGGACACATACCTTAGTATGATATTTTTTATACATTTTTAGCACACATAATATAATATGATATTATTTATACATTTTTAGGACACATACCTTAGTATTATATTATTTATAAAATTTTAGGACAAATACTATAGTATGATATTATTTATACATTTTTAGGACACATACTATAGTATGATATTATTTTTACACTTTTTGGACACATACTAAAGTATGATATTGTTTATACATTTTTAGGACACATACTACAGTATGATATTATTTATACATTTTTAGGACACATACTATAATATGATATTATTTATACATTTTTAGGACACATACTATAGTATGATATTATTTATACATTTTTTGGACACATACTAAAGTATGATAGTATTTATACATTTTTAGGACACATACCTTAGTATGATATTATTTATACATTTTTAGGACACATACCTTAGTATGATATTATTTATATATTTTAGGACACATACTGTAGTAACATATTATTTATACATTTTTAGGACACATACTATAGTATGCAATTATTTTTACATTTATAGGACACATACTACAATATTAAATAATTTATACATTTTTAGGACACATACCTTAGTATTTTATTATTTATACATTTTTAGGACAAATACTATAGTATGCAATTATTTTTACATTTTTTAGGACACATATTATAGTATGATATTATTTATACATTTTTAGGACACATACTATAGTATGATATTATTTTTACATTTTTTGGACACATACTAAAGTATGACATTATTTATACATTTTTAGGACACATACTATAGTATGATATTATTTATACATTTTTAGGACACATACCTTAGTATGATATTATTTATACATTTTTAGGACACATACTGAAGTATGATATTATTTATACATTTTTAGGACACATCCTATAGTATGCAATTACTTTTACATTTTTTAGGACACATACTATAATATGATATTATTTATACATTTTTAGGACACATACTGTAGTATGATATTATTTATACATTTTTAGGACACATACTGTAGTATGATATTATTTATACATTTTTAGGACACATACTAAAGTATGATATTATTTTTACATTTTTTGGACACATACTAAAGTATGATATTATTTATAGATTTTAAGGACACATAATATAGTATGATATTATTTATACATCTTTAGGACACATACCTTAGTATGATATTATTTATACATTTTTAGGACACATACCTTAGTATTATATTATTTATACATTTTTAGGACAAATAATATAGTATGATATTATTTATACATTTTTAGGACACATACTATAGTATGATATTATTTTTACACTTTTTGGACACATACTAAAGTATGATATTGTTTATACATTTTTTAGGACACATACTATAGTATGATATTATTTATACACTTTTAGGACACATACTGAAGTATGATATTATTTATACATTTTTAGGACACATACCTTAGTATGATATTATTTATACATTTTTAGGACACATACTGAAGTATGATATTATTTATACATTTTTAGGACACATCCTATAGTATGCAATTATTTTTACATTTATTAGGACACATACTATAATATGATATTATTTATACATTTTTAGGACACATACTGTAGTATGATATTATTTATACATTTTTAGGAAACATACTGTAGTATGATATTATTTATACATTTTTAGGACACATACTATAGTATGCAATTATTTTTACATTTTTAGGACACATACTATAGTATTAAATAATTTATACATTTTTAGGACACATACTATAGTATGATATTATTTATAAATTTTGAGGACACATACTATAGTATGATATTATTTTTACATTTTTTGGACACATACTAAAGTATGATATTATTTATACATTTTTAGGACACATACTATAATATTAAATAATTTATACATTTTTAGGACACATACCTTAGTATTTTATTATTTATACATTTTTAGGACAAATACTATAGTATGCAATTATTTTTACATTTTTAGGACACATACTATAGTATTAAATAATTTATACATTTTTAGGACACATACTATAGTATGATATTATTTTTACATTTTTTGGACACATACTAAAGTATGATATTATTTATACATTTTTAGGACACATAATATAGTATGATATTATTTATACATTTTTAGGACACATACCTTAGTATGATATTATTTATACATTTTTAGGACACATACCTTAGTATTATATTATTTATACATTTTTAGGACAAATACTATAGAATGCAATTATTTTACATTTTTTAGGACACATACTATAGTATGATATTATTTATACATTTTTAGGACACATACTATAGTATGATATTATTTTTACATTTTTTGGACACATACTAAAGTATGATATTATTTATACATTTTTAGGACACATACTATAGGATGATATTATTTATACATTTTTAGGACACATACCTTAGTAGGATATTATTTATACATTCTTAGGACACATACCTTAGTATGATATTATTTATACATTTTTAGGACACATACTGCAGTAACATATTATTAATACATTTTTAGGACACATACTATAGTAGGATATAATTTATACATTTTTAGGACACATACTAAAGTCTGATATTATTTATACATTTTGAGGACATATACTATAGTATGATATTATTTATACATTTTTAGGACACATACCTTAGTATGATATTATTTATACATTTTTAGGACACATACCTTAGTATGATATTATTTATACATTTTTAGGACACATACCTTAGTATAATATTATTTATACATTTTTAGGACACATACTGTAGTATGATATTTTTTATACATTTTTAGGACACATACCTTAGTATGATATTATTTATACATTTTTAGGACACATAATATAGTATGATATTATTTATACATTTTTAGGACACATACCTTAGTATGATATTATTTATACATTTTTAGGACACATAATATAGTATGATATTATTTATACATTTTTAGGACACATACCTTAGTATAATATTATTTATACATTTTTAGGACACATAATATAGTATGATATTATTTATACATTTTTAGGACACATACCTTAGTATGATATTATTTATACATTTTTAGGACACATACCTTAGTATTATATTATTTATACATTTTTAGGACAAATACTATAGAATGCAATTATTTTACATTTTTTAGGACACATACTATAGTATGATATTATTTATACATTTTTAGGACACATACTATAGTATGATATTATTTTTACATTTTTTGGACACATACTAAAGTATGATATTATTTATACATTTTTAGGACACATACTATAGGATGATATTATTTATACATTTTTAGGACACATACCTTAGTAGGATATTATTTATACATTCTTAGGACACATACCTTAGTATGATATTATTTATACATTTTTAGGACACATACTGCAGTAACATATTATTAATACATTTTTAGGACACATACTATAGTAGGATATAATTTATACATTTTTAGGACACATACTAAAGTCTGATATTATTTATACATTTTGAGGACATATACTATAGTATGATATTATTTATACATTTTTAGGACACATACCTTAGTATGATATTATTTATACATTTTTAGGACACATACCTTAGTATGATATTATTTATACATTTTTAGGACACATACCTTAGTATAATATTATTTATACATTTTTAGGACACATACTGTAGTATGATATTTTTTATACATTTTTAGGACACATACCTTAGTATGATATTATTTATACATTTTTAGGACACATAATATAGTATGATATTATTTATACATTTTTAGGACACATACCTTAGTATGATATTATTTATACATTTTTAGGACACATACCTTAGTATGATATTATTTATACATTTTTAGGACACATACCTTAGTATGAGATTATTTATATATTTTAGGACACATACTGTAGTAACATATTATTTATACATTTTTAGGACACATACTATAGTATGCAATTATTTTTACATTTTTAGGACACATACTACAATATTAAATAATTTATACATTTTTAGGACACAACCTTAGTATTTTATTATTTATACATTTTTAGGACAAATACTATAGTATGCAATCATTTTTATATTTTTTAGGACACATATTATAGTATGATATTATTTATACATTTTTAGGACACATACTATAGTATGATATTATTTTTACATTTTTTGGACACATACTAAAGTATGACATTATTTATACATTTTTAGGACACATACTATAGTATGATATTATTTATACATTTTTAGGACACATACCTTAGTATGATATTATTTATACATTTTTAGGACACATACTGAAGTTTGATATTATTTATACATTTTTAGGACACATACTATAGTATGCAATTATTTTTACATTTTTAGGACACATACTATAGTATTAAATAATTTATACATTTTTAGGACACATACTATAGTATGATATTATTTTTACATTTTTTGGACACATACTAAAGTATGATATTATTTATAGATTTTAAGGACACATAATATAGTATGATATTATTTATACATTTTTGGGACACATACCTTAGTATGATATTATTTATACATTTTTAGGACACATACCTTAGTATTATATTATTTATACATTTTTAGGACAAATACTATAGTATGATATTATTTATACATTTTTAGGACACATACTATAGTATGATATTATTTTTACACTTTTTGGACACATACTAAAGTATGATATTGTTTATACATTTTTAGGACACATACTATAGTATGATATTATTTATACATTTTTAGGACACATACTGAAGTATGATATTATTTATACATTTTTAGGACACATACCTTAGTATGATATTATTTATACATTTTTAGGACACATACTGAAGTATATTATTTATACATTTTTAGGACACATCCTATAGTATGCAATTATTTTTACATTTTTTAGGACACATACTATAATATAATATTATTTATACATTTTTAGGACACATACTGTAGTATGATATTATTTATACATTTTTAGGACACATACTGTAGTATGATATTATTTATAAATTTTTAGGACACATACTATAGTATGCAATTATTTTTACATTTTTAGGACACATACTATAGTATTAAATAATTTATACATTTTTAGGACACATACTATAGTATGATATTATTTTTACATTTTTTGGACACATACTAAAGTATGATATTATTTATAGATTTTAAGGACACATAATATAGTATGATATTATTTATACATCTTTAGGACACATACCTTAGTATGATATTATTTATACATTTTTAGGACACATAACTTTGTATTATATTATTTATACATTTTTAGGACAAATACTATAGTATGATATTATTTATACATTTTTAGGACACATACTATAGTATGATATTATTTTTACACTTTTTGGACACATACTAAAGTATGATATTGTTTATACATTTTTAGGACACATACTATAGTATGATATTATTTATACATTTTTAGGACACATACCTTAGTATGATATTATTTATACATTTTTAGGACACATACTGTAGTATGACATTATTTTTACATTTTTAGGACACATACTATAGTATGCAATTATTTTTACATTTTTTAGGACACATACTATAGTATGATATTATTTATAAATTTTGAGGACACATACTATAGTATGATATTATTTATACATTTTTAGGACACATACTATAGTATGATATTATTTTTACATATTTTGGACACATACTAAAGTATGATATTATTTATACATTTTTAGGACACATACTATAGGATGATATTATATATACATTTTTAGGACACATACCTTAGTAGGATATTATTTATTCATTTTTAGGACACATACCTTAGTATGATATTATTTATACATTTTTAGGACACATACTGTAGTAACATATTATTTATATATTTTTAGGACACATACTATAGTAGGATATAATTTATACATTTTTAGGACACATACTAAAGTCTGATATAATTTATACATTTTGAGGACACATACTATAGTTTGATATTATTTATACATTTTTAGGACACATACCTTAGTATGATATTATTTATACATTTTTAGGACACATACCTTAGTATGATATTATTTATACATTTTTAGGACACATACCTTAGTATGATATTATTTATACATTTTTAGGACACATACTGTAGTATGATATTTTTTATACATTTTTAGGACACATACTATAGTATGCAATTATTTTTACATTTTTTAGGACACATACTATAATATGATATTATTTATACATTTTTAGGACACATACTATAGTATGATATTATTTATACATTTTTTGGACACATACTAAAGTATGATAGTATTTATACATTTTTAGGACACATACCTTAGTATGATATTATTTATACATTTTTAGGACACATACCTTAGTATGATATTATTTATATATTTTAGGACACATACTGTAGTAACATATTATTTATACATTTTTAGGACACATACTATAGTATGCAATTATTTTTACATTTATAGGACACATACTACAATATTAAATAATTTATACATTTTTAGGACACATACCTTAGTATTTTATTATTTATACATTTTTAGGACAAATACTATAGTATGCAATTATTTTTACATTTTTTAGGACACATATTATAGTATGATATTATTTATACATTTTTAGGACACATACTATAGTATGATATTATTTTTACATTTTTTGGACACATACTAAAGTATGACATTATTTATACATTTTTAGGACACATACTATAGTATGATATTATTTATACATTTTTAGGACACATACCTTAGTATGATATTATTTATATATTTTTAGGACACATACTGAAGTATGATATTATTTATACATTTTTAGGACACATCCTATAGTATGCAATTACTTTTACATTTTTTAGGACACATACTATAATATGATATTATTTATACATTTTTAGGACACATACTGTAGTATGATATTATTTATACATTTTTAGGACACATACTGTAGTATGATATAATTTATACATTTTTAGGACACATACTAAAGTATGATATTATTTTTACATTTTTTGGACACATACTAAAGTATGATATTATTTATAGATTTTAAGGACACATAATATAGTATGATATTATTTATACATCTTTAGGACACATACCTTAGTATGATATTATTTATACATTTTTAGGACACATACCTTAGTATTATATTATTTATACATTTTTAGGACAAATAATATAGTATGATATTATTTATACATTTTTAGGACACATACTATAGTATGATATTATTTTTACACTTTTTGGACACATACTAAAGTATGATATTGTTTATACATTTTTTAGGACACATACTATAGTATGATATTATTTATACATTTTTAGGACACATACTGAAGTATGATATTATTTATACATTTTTAGGACACATACCTTAGTATGATATTATTTATACATTTTTAGGACACATACTGAAGTATGATATTATTTATACATTTTTAGGACACATCCTATAGTATGCAATTATTTTTACATTTATTAGGACACATACTATAATATGATATTATTTATACATTTTTAGGACACATACTGTAGTATGATATTATTTATACATTTTTAGGAAACATACTGTAGTATGATATTATTTATACATTTTTAGGACACATACTATAGTATGCAATTATTTTTACATTTTTAGGACACATACTATAGTATTAAATAATTTATACATTTTTAGGACACATACTATAGTATGATATTATTTATAAATTTTGAGGACACATACTATAGTATGATATTATTTTTACATTTTTTGGACACATACTAAAGTATGATATTATTTATACATTTTTAGGACACATACTATAATATTAAATAATTTATACATTTTTAGGACACATACCTTAGTATTTTATTATTTATACATTTTTAGGACAAATACTATAGTATGCATTTATTTTTACATTTTTAGGACACATACTATAGTATTAAATAATTTATACATTTTTAGGACACATACTATAGTATGATATTATTTTTACATTTTTTGGACACATACTAAAGTATGATATTATTTATACATTTTTAGGACACATAATATAGTATGATATTATTTATACATTTTTAGGACACATACCTTAGTATGATATTATTTATACATTTTTGGGACACATACCTTCGTATTATATTATTTATACATTTTTAGGACAAATACTATAGTATGCAATTATTTTTACATTTTTAGGACACATACTATAGTATGATATTATTTATACATTTTTAGGACACATACTATAGTATGATATTATTTTTACATTTTTTGGACACATACTAAAGTATGATATTATTTATACATTTTTAGGACACATACTATAGGATGATATTATTTATACATTTTTAGGACACATACCTTAGTATGATATTATTTATACATTTTTAGGACACATACTGTAGTATGACATTATTTATACATTTTTAGGACACATACTATAGTATGCAATTATTTTTACATTTTGTAGGACACATACTATAGTATGATATTATTTATAAATTTTTAGGACACATACTATAGTATGATATTATTTTTACATTTTTTGGACACATACTAAAGTATGATATTACTTATACATTTTTAGGACACATACTATAGTTTGATATTATTAATACATTTTTAGGACACATACCTTAGTATGATATTTTTTATACATTTTTAGCACACATAATATAATATGATATTATTTATACATTTTTAGGACACATACCTTAGTATTATATTATTTATAAAATTTTAGGACAAATACTATAGTATGATATTATTTATACATTTTTAGGACACATACTATAGTATGATATTATTTTTACACTTTTTGGACACATACTAAAGTATGATATTGTTTATACATTTTTAGGACACATACTACAGTATGATATTATTTATACATTTTTAGGACACTTACTATAGTATGATATTATTTTTACATTTTTTGGACACATACTACAGTATGATATTATTTATACATTTTTAGGACACATACTATAATATGATATTATTTATACATTTTTAGGACACATACCTTAGTATGATATTATTTATACATTTTTAGGACACATAGTATAGTATGCAAATATTTTTACATATTTTAGGACACATACTATAGTATGATATTATTTATACATTTTTAGGACACATACTATAGTATGATATTATTTTTACATTTTTTGGACACATACTAAAGTATGATATTATTTACACATTTTTAGGACACATACTATAGTATGATATTATTTATAAATTTTTAGGACACATACCTTAGTATGATATTATTTATACATTTTTAGGACACATACTGTAGTATGATATTATTTATACATTTTTAAGACACATACTATAGTAGGATATAATTTACACATTTTTAGGACACATACTATAGTATGATATTATTTTTACATTTTTTGGACACATACTAAAGTATGATATTATTTATACATTTTAGGACACATACCTTAGTATGATATTATTTATACATTTTTAGGACACATACCTTAGTATTATATTATTTATACATTTTTAGGACAAATACTATAGTATGCAATTATTTTTACATTTTTTAGGACACCTACTATAGTATGATATTATTTATACATTTTTAGGATACATAGTATAGTTTGATATTATTTTTACATTTTTTTGGACACATACTAAAGTATGATATTATTTATACATTTTTAGGACACATACTACAGTATGATATTATTTATACATTTTTAGGACACATACCTTAGTATGATATTATTTATACATTTTTAGGACACATACTATAGTATGATATTATTTATACATTTTTAGGACACATTCCTTAGTATGATATTATTTATACATTTTTAGGTCACATACTGAGGTATGATATTATTTATACATTTTTAGGACACATACTATAGTATGCAATTATTTTTACATTTTTTAGGACACATACTATAGTATGATATTATTTATACATTTTTAGGACACATACTGTAGTATGATATTATTTATACATTTTTAGGACACATACTATAGTAGGATATAATTTATACATTTTTAGGACACATACTATAGTATGATATTATTTTTACATTTTTTGGACACATACTAAAGTATGATATTATTTATACATTTTTAGGACAAATACCTTAGTATGATATTATTTATACATTTTTAGGACACATACCTTAGTATTATATTATTTATACATTTTTAGGACACATACTATAGTATGCAATTATTTTTACATTTTTTAGGACACATACTATAGTATGATATTATTTATACATTTTTAGGACACATACTATAGTATGATATTATTTATAAATTTTTAGGACACATACCTTAGTATGATATTATTTATACATTTTTAGGACACATACTGTAGTATGATATTATTTATACTTTTTTAGGACACATACTATAGTAGGATATAATTTACACATTTTTAGGACACATACTATAGTATGATATTATTTTTACATTTTTTGGACACATACTAAAGTATGATATTATTTATACATTTTAGGACACATACCTTAGTATGATATTATTTATACATTTTTAGGACACATACCTTAGTATTATATTATTTATACATTTTTAGGACAAATACTATAGTATGCAATTATTTTTACATTTTTTAGGACACATACTATAGTATGATATTATTTATACATTTTTAGGATACATAGTATAGTTTGATATTATTTTTACATTTTTTTGGACACATACTAAAGTATGATATTATTTATACATTTTTAGGACACATACTACAGTATGATATTATTTATACATTTTTAGGACACATACATTAGTATGATATTATTTATACATTTTTAGGACACATACTATAGTATGATATTATTTATACATTTTTAGGACACATTCCTTAGTATGATATTATTTATACATTTTTAGGTCACATACTGAGGTATGATATTTATACATTTTTAGGACACATACTATAGTATGCAATTATTTTTACATTTTTTAGGACACATACTATAGTATGATATTATTTATACATTTTTAGGACACATACTGTAGTATGATATTATTTATACATTTTTAGGACACATACTATAGTAGGATATAATTTATACATTTTTAGGACACATACTATAGTATGATATTATTTTTACATTTTTTGGACACATACTAAAGTATGATATTATTTATACATTTTTAGGACAAATACCTTAGTATGATATTATTTATACATTTTAGGACACATACCTTAGTATTATATTATTTATACATTTTTAGGACACATACTATAGTATGCAATTATTTTTACATTTTTTAGGACACATACTATAGTATGATATTATTTTTACATTTTTAGGACACATACTAAAGTATATTATTTTTACATTTTTTGGACACATACTAAAGTATGACATTATTTATACATTTTTAGGACACATACTATAGTATGCTATTATTTATACAATTTTAGGACACATACCTTAGTATGATATTATTTATACATTTTTAGGACACATACTGAAGTATGATATTATTTATACATTTTTAGGACACATACTATAGTATGCAATTATTTTTACATTTTTTAGGACACATACTATAGTATGATATTAATTATACATTTTTAGGACACATACTATAGTATGATATTATTTATACATTTTTAGGACACATACTGTAGTATGATATTATTTATACATTTTTAGGACACATACTATAGTATGCAATTATTTTTACATTTTTAGGACACATACTATAGTATGATATTATTTATACATTTTTAGGACACATACTATAGTATGATATTATTTTTACATTTTTTAGGACACATACTATAGTATGATATTATTTATACATTTTTAGGACACATACTATAGTATGCAATTATTTTTACATTTTTTAGGACACATACTGTTGTATGATATTATTTATACATTTTTTAGGACACATACTATAGTATGATATTATTTATACATTTTTAGGACACATACTATAGTATGCAATTATTTTTACATTTTTTAGGACACATACTATAGTATGATATTATTTATACATTTTTAGGACACATACTATAGTATGATATTATTTATACATTTTTAGGACACATACTGTAGTATGATATTATTTATACATTTTTATGACACATACTATAGTATGCAATTATTTTTACATTTTTAGGACACATACTATAATATGATATTATTTTTACATTTTTAGGACACATACTATAGTATGATATTATTTTTACATTTTTTAGGACACATACTATAGTATGATATTATTTATACATTTTTAGGACACATACTATAGTATGCAATTATTTTTACATTTTTCAGGACACATACTAAAGTATGATATTATTTATACATTTTTTAGGACACATACTATAGTATGATATTATTTATACATTTTTAGGACACATACCTTAGTATGATATCATTTATACATTTTTTAGGACACATACTGTAGTATGATATTATTTATACATTTTTAGGACACATACTATAGTATGCAATTATTTTTACATTTTTTAGGACACGCACTATAGTATGATAGTATTTATACATTTTTAGGACACATACTATAGCATGATATTATTTATACATTTTTAGGACACATACTATAGTATGATATTATTTATACATTTTTAGGACACATACCTTAGTAGGATATTATTTATACATTTTTAAGACACATACCTTAGTATGATATTATTTATACATTTTTAGGACACATACTGTAGTAACATATTATTTCTACATTTTTAGGACACATATTATAGTAGGATATAATTTATACATTTTTAGGACACATACTAAAGTCTGATATTATTTATAAATTTTGAGGACACATACTATAGTATGATATTATTTATACATTTTTAGGTCACATACCTTAGTATGATATTTTATATACATTTTTAGGACACATACCTTAGTATGATATTATTTATACATTTTTAGGACACATACCTTAGTATGATATTATTTATACATTTTTAGGACACATACTGTAGTATGATATTTTTTATACATTTTTAGGGCACATACTATAGTATGCAATTATTTTTACATTTTTTAGGACACATACTATAATATGATATTATTTATACATTTTTAGGACACATACTATAGTATGATATTATTTATACATTTTTTGGACACATACTAAAGTATGATATTATTTATACATTTTTAGGACACATACTATAGTATGATATTATTTATACATTTTTAGGACACATACCTTAGTATGATATTATTTATATATTTTAGGGCACATACTGTAGTAACATATCATTTATACTTTTTTAGGACAAATACTATAGTATGCAATTATTTTTACATTTTTAGGACACATACTACAATATTAAATTATACATTTTTAGGACAAATACTATAGTATGCAATTATTTTTACATTTTTTAGGACACATATTATAGTATGATATTATTTATACATTTTAGGACACATACTATAGTATGATATTATTTTTACATTTTTTGGACACATACTAAAGTATGACATTATTTATACATTTTTAGGACACATACTATAGTATGATATTATTTATACATTTTTAGGACACATACCTTAGTATGATATTATTTATACATTTTTAGGACACATACTGAAGTATGATATTATTTATACATTTTTAGGACACATTCTATGGTATGCAATTATTTTTACATTTTTAGGACACATACTATAATATGATATTATTTATACATTTTTAGGACACATACTATAGTATGATATTATTTATACATTTTTAGGACACATACTGTAGTATGATATTATTTATACATTTTTAGGACACATACTATAGTATGCAATTATTTTTAAATTTTTAGGACACATACTATAGTATTAAATAATTTGTACATTTTTAGGACACATACTATAGTATGATATTATTTTTATATTTTTTGGACACATACTAAAGTATGATATTATTTATAGATTTTAAGGACACATAATATAGTATGATATTATTTATACATCTTTAGGACACATACCTTAGTATGATATTATTTATACATTTTTAAGACACATACCTTAGTATTATATTATTTATACATTTTTAGGACAAATACTATAGTATGATATTATTTATACATTTTTAGGACACATACTATAGTATGATATTATTTTTACACTTTTTGGACACATACTAAAGTATGATATTGTTTATACATTTTTAGGACACATACTATAGTATGATATTATTTATACATTTTTAGGACACATACTATAGTATGATTTTATTTATACATTTTTAGGACACATACCTTAGTATGATAGTATTTATACATTTTTAGGACACATACCTTAGTATTATATTATTTATACATTTTTAGGACAAATACTATAGTATGCAATTATTTTTACATTTTTTAGGACACATACTATAGTATTATAGAATTTATACCTTTTTAGGACACATACTATAGTATGATATTATTTTTACATTTTTTAGGACACATACTAAAGTATGATATTATTTTTACATTTTTAGGACACATACTATAGTAGGATATTATTTTTACATTTTTTGGACACATACTAAAGTATGATATTATTTATACATTTTTAGGACACATACTATAGTATGATATTATTTATACATTTTTAGGACACATACCTTAGTATGATATTATTTATACATTTTTAGGACACATACTGTAGTATGCAATTATTTTTACATTTTTAGGACACATACTATAATATTAAATAATTTATACATTTTTAGGACACATACCTTAGTATTTTAGTATTTATACAATTTTAGGACAAATACTATAGTATGCAATTATTTTTACATTTTTTAGGACACATATTATAGTATGATATTATTTATACATTTTTAGGACACATACTATATTATGATATTATTTTTACATTTTTTGGACACATACTAAAGTATGACATTATTTATACATTTTTAGGACACATACTATAGTATGATATTATTTATAAATTTTTAGGACACATACCTTAGTATGATATTATTTATACATTTTTAGGACACATACTGAAGTATGATATTATTTATACATTTTTAGGACACATACTATAGTATGCAATTATTTTTACATTTTTTAGGACACATACTATAGTATGATATTATTTATACATTTTTAGGACACATACTATAGTATGATATTATTTATACATTTTTAGGACACATACTGTAGTATGATATTATTTATACATTTTTAGGACACATACCTTAGTATTATATTATTTATACATTTTTAGGACAAATACTATAGTATGATATTATTTATACATTTTTAGGACACATACTATATTATGATATTATTTTTACATTTTTTGGACACATACTAAAGTATGACATTATTTATACATTTTTAGGACACATACTATAGTATGATATTATTTATAAATTTTTAGGACACATACCTTAGTATGATATTATTTATACATTTTTAGGACACATACTGAAGTATGATATTATTTATACATTTTTAGGACACATACTATAGTATGCAATTATTTTTACATTTTTTAGGACACATACTATAGTATGATATTATTTATACATTTTTAGGACACATACTATAGTATGATATTATTTATACATTTTTTGGACACATACTGTAGTATGATATTATTTATACATTTTAGGACACATACTATAGTATGCATTTATTTTTACATTTTTAGGACACATACTATAGTATTAAATAATTTATACATTTTTAGGACACATAATATAGTATGATATTATTTATACATTTTTAGGACACATACTATAGTATGATATTATTTATACATTTTTAGGACACATACTATAGTATGATATTATTTATACATTTTTAGGACACATACTGTAGTATGATATTATTTATACATTTTTAGGACACATACTATAGTATGCAATTATTTTTACATTTTTAGGACACATACTATAGTATTAAATAATTTGTACATTTTTAGGACACATACTATAGTATGATATTATTTTTATATTTTTTGGACACATACTAAAGTATGATATTATTTATAGATTTTAAGGACACATAATATAGTATGATATTATTTATACATCTTTAGGACACATACCTTAGTATGATATTATTTATACATTTTTAAGACACATACCTTAGTATTATATTATTTATACATTTTTAGGACAAATACTATAGTATGATATTATTTATACATTTTTAGGACACATACTATAGTATGATATTATTTTTACACTTTTTGGACACATACTAAAGTATGATATTGTTTATACATTTTTAGGACACATACTATAGTATGATATTATTTATACATTTTTAGGACACATACTATAGTATGATTTTATTTATACATTTTTAGGACACATACCTTAGTATGATAGTATTTATACATTTTTAGGACACATACCTTAGTATTATATTATTTATACATTTTTAGGACAAATACTATAGTATGCAATTATTTTTACATTTTTTAGGACACATACTATAGTATTATAGAATTTATACCTTTTTAGGACACATACTATAGTATGATATTATTTTTACATTTTTTAGGACACATACTAAAGTATGATATTATTTATACATTTTTAGGACACATACTATAGTATGATATTATTTTTACATTTTTTGGACACATACTAAAGTATGATATTATTTATACATTTTTAGGACACATACTATAGTATGATATTATTTATACATTTTTAGGACACATACTATAGTATGCAATTATTTTTACATTTTTTAGGACACATACTATAGTATGATATTATTTATACATTTTTAGGACACATACTATAGTATGATATTATTTATACATTTTTTGGACACATACTGTAGTATGATATTATTTATACATTTTAGGACACATACTATAGTATGCATTTATTTTTACATTTTTAGGACACATACTATAGTATTAAATAATTTATACATTTTTAGGACACATAATATAGTATGATATTATTTATACATTTTTAGGACACATACTATAGTATGATATTATTTATACATTTTTAGGACACATACTATAGTATGATATTATTTATACATTTTTAGGACACATACTGTAGTATGATATTATTTATACATTTTTAGGACACATACTATAGTATGCAATTATTTTTACATTTTTAGGACACATACTATAGTATTAAATAATTTGTACATTTTTAGGACACATACTATAGTATGATATTATTTTTATATTTTTTGGACACATACTAAAGTATGATATTATTTATAGATTTTAAGGACACATAATATAGTATGATATTATTTATACATCTTTAGGACACATACCTTAGTATGATATTATTTATACATTTTTAAGACACATACCTTAGTATTATATTATTTATACATTTTTAGGACAAATACTATAGTATGATATTATTTATACATTTTTAGGACACATACTATAGTATGATATTATTTTTACACTTTTTGGACACATACTAAAGTATGATATTGTTTATACATTTTTAGGACACATACTATAGTATGATATTATTTATACATTTTTAGGACACATACTATAGTATGATTTTATTTATACATTTTTAGGACACATACCTTAGTATGATAGTATTTATACATTTTTAGGACACATACCTTAGTATTATATTATTTATACATTTTTAGGACAAATACTATAGTATGCAATTATTTTTACATTTTTTAGGACACATACTATAGTATTATAGAATTTATACCTTTTTAGGACACATACTATAGTATGATATTATTTTTACATTTTTTAGGACACATACTAAAGTATGATATTATTTATACATTTTTAGGACACATACTATAGTATGATATTATTTTTACATTTTTTGGACACATACTAAAGTATGATATTATTTATACATTTTTAGGACACATACTATAGTATGATATTATTTATACATTTTTAGGACACATACCTTAGTATGATATTATTTATACATTTTTAGGACACATACTGTAGTATGCAATTATTTTTACATTTTTAGGACACATACTATAATATTAAATAATTTATACATTTTTAGGACACATACCTTAGTATTTTAGTATTTATACAATTTTAGGACAAATACTATAGTATGCAATTATTTCTACATTTTTTAGGACACATATTATAGTATGATATTATTTATACATTTTTAGGACACATACTATATCATGATATTATTTTTACATTTTTTGGACACATACTAAAGTATGACATTATTTATACATTTTTAGGACACATACTATAGTATGATATTATTTATAAATTTTTAGGACACATACCTTAGTATGAAATTATTTATACATTTTTAGGACACATACTGAAGTATGATATTATTTATACATTTTTAGGACACATACTATAGTATGCAATTATTTTTACATTTTTTAGGACACATACTATAGTATGATATTATTTATACATTTTTAGGACACATACTATAGTATGATATTATTTATACATTTTTAGGACACATACTGTAGTATGATATTATTTATACATTTTTAGGACACATACCTTAGTATTATATTATTTATACATTTTTAGGACAAATACTATAGTATGATATTATTTATACATTTTTAGGACACATACTATATTATGATATTATTTTTACATTTTTTGGACACATACTAAAGTATGACATTATTTATACATTTTTAGGACACATACTATAGTATGATATTATTTATAAATTTTTAGGACACATACCTTAGTATGATATTATTTATACATTTTTAGGACACATACTGAAGTATGATATTATTTATACATTTTTAGGACACATACTATAGTATGCAATTATTTTTACATTTTTTAGGACACATACTATAGTATGATATTATTTATACATTTTTAGGACACATACTATAGTATGATATTATTTATACATTTTTTGGACACATACTGTAGTATGATATTATTTATACATTTTAGGACACATACTATAGTATGCATTTATTTTTTACATTTTTAGGACACATACTATAGTATTAAATAATTTATACATTTTTAGGACACATAATATAGTATTATATTATTTATACATTTTTAGGACACATACCTTGTATGATATCATTTATACATTTTTAGGACACATACTATAGTATGCAATTATTTTTACATTTTTAGGACACATACTATAGTATTAAATAATTTATACATTTTTAGGACACATACTATAGTATGATATTATTTTTACATTTTTTGGACACATACTAAAGTATGATATTACTTATACATTTTTAGGACACATAATATAGTATGATATTATTTATACATTTTTAGGACACATACCTTAATATGATATTATTTATACATTTTTAGGACACATACCTTAGTGTTATATTATTTATACATTTTTAGGACACATACTATAGTATGATATTATTTATACATTTTTAGGACACATACTATAGTATGATATTATTTTTACATTTTTTGGACACATATTGAAGTATGATATTATTTATACATTTTTAGGACATATACTATAGGATGATATTATTCATACATTTTTAGGACACATACCTTAGTATGATAGTATTTATACATTTTTAGGACACATACTGTAGTATGACATTATTTATACATTTTTAGGACAACATACTATAGTATGCAATTATTTTTACATTTTGTAGGACACATACTATAGTATGATATTATTTATAAATTTTAGGACACATACTATAGTATGATATTATTTTTACATTTTTTGGACACATACTAAAGTATGATATTATTTATACATTTTTAGGACACATAATATAGTATGATATTATTTATACATTTTTAGGACACATAATATAGTATGATATTATTTATACATTTTTAGGACACATAATATAGTATGATATTATTTATACATTTTTAGGACACATACCTTAGTATGATATTATTTATACATTTTTAGGACACATACCTTAGTATGATATTATTTATACATTTTTAGGACACATACTATAGTATGCAATTATTTTTACATTTTTAGGACACATACTATAGTATTAAATAATTTATACATTTTTAGGACACATACTATAGTATGATATTATTTTTACATTTTTTGGACACATACTAAAGTATGATATTATTTATACATTTTTAGGGGACATAATATAGTATGATATTATTTATACATTTTTAGGACACATACCTTAGTATGATATTATTTATACATTTTTAGGACACATACCTTAGTATTATATTATTTATACATGTTTAGGACAAATACTATAGTATGCAATTATGTTTACATTTTTTAAGACACATACTTTAGTATGATATTATTTATTGATTTTAAGGAGACATAATATAGTTTGATATTATTTATACATCTTTAGGACACATACCTTAGTATGATATTATTTATACATTTTTAAGACACATACCTTAGTATTATATTATTTATACATTTTTAGGACAAATACTATAGTATGATATTATTTATACATTTTTAGGACACATACTATAGTATGATATTATTTATACATTTTTAGGACACATACTGTAGTATGACATTATTTATACATTTTTAGGACACATACTATAGTATGCAATTATTTTTACATTTTTTAGGACACATACTATAGTATGATATTATTTATAAATTTTGAGGACACATACTATAGTATGATATTATTTTTACATTTTTTGGACACATACTAAAGTATGATATTATTTATACATTTTAGGACACATACTATAGTTTGATATTATTTATACATTTTAGGACACATACTAAAGTATGACATTATTTATACATTTTTAGGACACATACTATAGTATGATATTATTTATAAATTTTTAGGACACATACCTTAGTATGATATTATTTATACATTTTTAGGACACATACTGAAGTATGATATTATTTATACATTTTTAGGACACATACTATAGTATTATAGAATTTATACCTTTTTAGGACACATACTATAGTATGATATTATTTTTACATTTTTTAGGACACATACTAAAGTATGATATTATTTATACATTTTTAGGACACATACTATAGCATGATATTATTTTTACATTTTTTGGACACATACTAAAGTATGATATTATTTATACATTTTTAGGACACATACTATAGTATGATATTATTTATACATTTTTAGGACACATACCTTAGTATGATATTATTTATACATTTTTAGGACACATACTGTAGTATGCAATTATTTTTACATTTTTAGGACACATACTATAATATTAAATAATTTATACATTTTTAGGACACATACCTTAGTATTTTAGTATTTATACAATTTTAGGACAAATACTATAGTATGCAATTATTTCTACATTTTTTAGGACACATATTATAGTATGATATTATTTATACATTTTTAGGACACATACTATATCATGATATTATTTTTACATTTTTTGGACACATACTAAAGTATGACATTATTTATACATTTTTAGGACACATACTATAGTATGATATTATTTATAAATTTTTAGGACACATACCTTAGTATGAAATTATTTATACATTTTTAGGACACATACTGAAGTATGATATTATTTATACATTTTTAGGACACATACTATAGTATGCAATTATTTTTACATTTTTTAGGACACATACTATAGTATGATATTATTTATACATTTTTAGAACACATACTATAGTATGATATTATTTATACATTTTTAGGACACATACTGTAGTATGATATTATTTATACATTTTTAGGACACATACCTTAGTATTATATTATTTATACATTTTTAGGACAAATACTATAGTATGATATTATTTATACATTTTTAGGACACATACTATATTATGATATTATTTTTACATTTTTTGGACACATACTAAAGTATGACATTATTTATACATTTTTAGGACACATACTATAGTATGATATTATTTATAAATTTTTAGGACACATACCTTAGTATGATATTATTTATACATTTTTAGGACACATACTGAAGTATGATATTATTTATACATTTTTAGGACACATACTATAGTATGCAATTATTTTTACATTTTTTAGGACACATACTATAGTATGATATTATTTATACATTTTTAGGACACATACTATAGTATGATATTATTTATACATTTTTTGGACACATACTGTAGTATGATATTATTTATACATTTTAGGACACATACTATAGTATGCATTTATTTTTTACATTTTTAGGACACATACTATAGTATTAAATAATTTATACATTTTTAGGACACATAATATAGTATTATATTATTTATACATTTTTAGGACACATACCTTGTATGATATCATTTATACATTTTTAGGACACATACTATAGTATGCAATTATTTTTACATTTTTAGGACACATACTATAGTATTAAATAATTTATACATTTTTAGGACACATACTATAGTATGATATTATTTTTACATTTTTTGGACACATACTAAAGTATGATATTACTTATACATTTTTAGGACACATAATATAGTATGATATTATTTATACATTTTTAGGACACATACCTTAATATGATATTATTTATACATTTTTAGGACACATACCTTAGTGTTATATTATTTATACATTTTTAGGACACATACTATAGTATGATATTATTTATACATTTTTAGGACACATACTATAGTATGATATTATTTTTACATTTTTTGGACACATATTGAAGTATGATATTATTTATACATTTTTAGGACATATACTATAGGATGATATTATTCATACATTTTTAGGACACATACCTTAGTATGATAGTATTTATACATTTTTAGGACACATACTGTAGTATGACATTATTTATACATTTTTAGGACAACATACTATAGTATGCAATTATTTTTACATTTTGTAGGACACATACTATAGTATGATATTATTTATAAATTTTAGGACACATACTATAGTATGATATTATTTTTACATTTTTTGGACACATACTAAAGTATGATATTATTTATACATTTTTAGGACACATAATATAGTATGATATTATTTATACATTTTTAGGACACATAATATAGTATGATATTATTTATACATTTTTAGGACACATAATATAGTATGATATTATTTATACATTTTTAGGACACATACCTTAGTATGATATTATTTATACATTTTTAGGACACATACCTTAGTATGATATTATTTATACATTTTTAGGACACATCTATAGTATGCAATTATTTTTACATTTTTAGGACACATACTATAGTATTAAATAATTTATACATTTTTAGGACACATACTATAGTATGATATTATTTTTACATTTTTTGGACACATACTAAAGTATGATATTATTTATACATTTTTAGGGGACATAATATAGTATGATATTATTTATACATTTTTAGGACACATACCTTAGTATGATATTATTTATACATTTTTAGGACACATACCTTAGTATTATATTATTTATACATGTTTAGGACAAATACTATAGTATGCAATTATGTTTACATTTTTTAAGACACATACTTTAGTATGATATTATTTATTGATTTTAAGGAGACATAATATAGTTTGATATTATTTATACATCTTTAGGACACATACCTTAGTATGATATTATTTATACATTTTTAAGACACATACCTTAGTATTATATTATTTATACATTTTTAGGACAAATACTATAGTATGATATTATTTATACATTTTTAGGACACATACTATAGTATGATATTATTTATACATTTTTAGGACACATACTGTAGTATGACATTATTTATACATTTTTAGGACACATACTATAGTATGCAATTATTTTTACATTTTTTAGGACACATACTATAGTATGATATTATTTATAAATTTTGAGGACACATACTATAGTATGATATTATTTTTACATTTTTTGGACACATACTAAAGTATGATATTATTTATACATTTTAGGACACATACTATAGTTTGATATTATTTATACATTTTAGGACACATACTAAAGTATGACATTATTTATACATTTTTAGGACACATACTATAGTATGATATTATTTATAAATTTTTAGGACACATACCTTAGTATGATATTATTTATACATTTTTAGGACACATACTGAAGTATGATATTATTTATACATTTTTAGGACACATACTATAGTATGCAATTATTTTTACATTTTTTAGGACACATACTATAGTATGATATTATTTATACATTTTTAGGACACATACTATATTATGATATTATTTATACATTTTTAGGACACATACTGTAGTATGATATTATTTATACATTTTTAGGACACATACCTTAGTATTATATTATTTATACATTTTTAGGACAAATACTATAGTATTATATTATTTATACATTTTTAGGACACATACTATATTATGATATTATTTTTACATTTTTTGGACACATACTAAAGTATGACATTATTTATACATTTTTAGGACACATACTATAGTATGATATTATTTATAAATTTTTAGGACACATACCTTAGTATGATATTATTTATACATTTTTAGGACACATACTGAAGTATGATATTATTTATACATTTTTAGGACACATACTATAGTATGCAATTATTTTTACATTTTTTAGGACACATACTATAGTATGATATTATTTATACATTTTTAGGACACATACTATAGTATGATATTATTTATACATTTTTTGGACACATACTGGAGTATGATATTATTTATACATTTTTAGGACACATACTAAAGTATGACATTATTTATACATTTTTAGGACACATACTATAGTATGATATTATTTATAAATTTTTAGGACACATACCTTAGTATGATATTATTTATACATTTTTAGGACACATACTGAAGTATGATATTATTTATACATTTTTAGGACACATACTATAGTATGATATTATTTATACATTTTTTGGACACATACTGTAGTATGATATTATTTATACATTTTAGGACACATACTATAGTATGCATTTATTTTTACATTTTTAGGACACATACTATAGTATTAAATAATTTATACATTTTTAGGACACATAATATAGTATGATATTATTTATACATTTTTAGGACACATACCTTAGTATTATATTATTTATACATGTTTAGGACAAATACTATAGTATGCAATTATGTTTACATTTTTTAAGACACATACTTTAGTATGATATTATTTATTGATTTTAAGGAGACATAATATAGTTTGATATTATTTATACATCTTTAGGACACATACCTTAGTATGATATTATTTATACATTTTTAAGACACATACCTTAGTATTATATTATTTATACATTTTTAGGACAAATACTATAGTATGATATTATTTATACATTTTTAGGACACATACTATAGTATGATATTATTTATACATTTTTAGGACACATACTGTAGTATGACATTATTTATACATTTTTAGGACACATACTATAGTATGCAATTATTTTTACATTTTTTAGGACACATACTATAGTATGATATTATTTATAAATTTTGAGGACACATACTATAGTATGATATTATTTTTACATTTTTTGGACACATACTAAAGTATGATATTATTTATACATTTTAGGACACATACTATAGTTTGATATTATTTATACATTTTAGGACACATACTAAAGTATGACATTATTTATACATTTTTAGGACACATACTATAGTATGATATTATTTATAAATTTTTAGGACACATACCTTAGTATGATATTATTTATACATTTTTAGGACACATACTGAAGTATGATATTATTTATACATTTTTAGGACACATACTATAGTATGCAATTATTTTTACATTTTTTAGGACACATACTATAGTATGATATTATTTATACATTTTTAGGACACATACTATATTATGATATTATTTATACATTTTTAGGACACATACTGTAGTATGATATTATTTATACATTTTTAGGACACATACCTTAGTATTATATTATTTATACATTTTTAGGACAAATACTATAGTATTATATTATTTATACATTTTTAGGACACATACTATATTATGATATTATTTTTACATTTTTTGGACACATACTAAAGTATGACATTATTTATACATTTTTAGGACACATACTATAGTATGATATTATTTATAAATTTTTAGGACACATACCTTAGTATGATATTATTTATACATTTTTAGGACACATACTGAAGTATGATATTATTTATACATTTTTAGGACACATACTATAGTATGCAATTATTTTTACATTTTTTAGGACACATACTATAGTATGATATTATTTATACATTTTTAGGACACATACTATAGTATGATATTATTTATACATTTTTTGGACACATACTGGAGTATGATATTATTTATACATTTTTAGGACACATACTAAAGTATGACATTATTTATACATTTTTAGGACACATACTATAGTATGATATTATTTATAAATTTTTAGGACACATACCTTAGTATGATATTATTTATACATTTTTAGGACACATACTGAAGTATGATATTATTTATACATTTTTAGGACACATACTATAGTATGATATTATTTATACATTTTTAGGACACATACTGAAGTATGATATTATTTATACATTTTTAGGACACATACTATAGTATGATATTATTTATACATTTTTTGGACACATACTGTAGTATGATATTATTTATACATTTTAGGACACATACTATAGTATGCATTTATTTTTACATTTTTAGGACACATACTATAGTATTAAATAATTTATACATTTTTAGGACACATAATATAGTATGATATTATTTATATATTTTTAGGACACATACCTTAGTATGATATCATTTATACATTTTTAGGACACATACTATAGTATGCAATTATTTTTACATTTTTAGGACACATACTATAGTATTAAATAATTTATACATTTTTAGGACACATACTATAGTATGATATTATTTTTACATTTTTTGGACACATACTAAAGTATGATATTACTTATACATTTTTAGGACACATAATATAGTATGATATTATTTATACATGTTTAGGACACATACCTTAATATCATATTATTTATACATTTTTAGGACACATACCTTAGTGTTATATTATTTATACATTTTAAGGACACATACTATAGTAAGATATTATTTATACATTTTTAGGACACATACTATAGTATGATATTATTTTTACATTTTTTGGACACATATTGAAGTATGATATTATTTATACATTTTTAGGACATATACTATAGGATGATATTATTCATACATTTTTAGGACACATACCTTAGTATGATAGTATTTATACATTTTTAGGACACATACTGTAGTATGACATTATTTATACATTTTTAGGACAACATACTATAGAATGCAATTATTTTTACATTTTGTAGGACACATACTATAGTATGATATTATTTATAAATTTTAGGACACATACTATAGTATGATATTATTTTTACATTTTTTGGACACATACTAAAGTATGATATTATTTATACATTTTTAGGACACATAATATAGTATGATATTATTTATACATTTTTAGGACACATACCTTAGTATGATATTATTTATACATTTTTAGGACACATAATATAGTATGAAATTATTTATACATTTTTAGGACACATACCTTAGTATGATATTATTTATACATTTTTAGGACACATACCTTAGTATGATATTATTTATACATTTTTAGGACACATACTATAGTATGCAATTATTTTTACATTTTTAGGACACATACTATAGTATTAAATAATTTATACATTTTTAGGACACATACTATAGTATGATATTATTTTTACATTTTTTGGACACATACTAAAGTATGATATTATTTATACATTTTTAGGGGACAAAATATAGTATGATATTATTTATACATTTTTAGGACACATACCTTAGTATGATATTATTTATACATTTTTAGGACACATACCTTAGTATTATATTATTTATACATGTTTAGGACAAATACTATAGTATGCAATTATTTTTACATTTTTTAAGACACATACTATAGTATGATATTATTTATTGATTTTAAGGAGACATAATATAGTTTGATATTATTTATACATCTTTAGGACACATACCTTAGTATGATATTATTTATACATTTTTAAGACACATACCTTAGTATTATATTATTTATACATTTTTAGGACAAATACTATAGTATGATATTATTTATACATTTTTAGGACACATACTATAGTATGATATTATTTATACATTTTTAGGACACATACTGTAGTATGACATTATTTATACATTTTTAGGACACATACTATAGTATGCAATTATTTTTACATTTTTTAGGACACATACTATAGTATGATATTATTTATAAATTTTGAGGACACATACTATAGTATGATATTATTTTTACATTTTTTGGACACATACTAAAGTATGATATTATTTATACATTTTAGGACACATACTATAGTTTAATATTATTTATATATTTTTAGGACACATACTATAGTATGCAATTATTTTTACATTTTTTAGGACACATATTATAGTATGATATTATTTATACATTTTTAGGACACATACTATATTATGATATTATTTTTACATTTTTTGGACACATACTAAAGTATGACATTATTTATACATTTTTAGGACACATACTATAGTATGATATTATTTATAAATTTTTAGGACACATACCTTAGTATGATATTATTTATACATTTTTAGGACACATACTGAAGTATGATATTATTTATACATTTTTAGGACACATACTATAGTATGCAATTATTTTTACATTTTTTAGGACACATACTATAGTATGATATTATTTATACATTTTTAGGACACATACTATATTATGATATTATTTATACATTTTTAGGACACATACTGTAGTATGATATTATTTATACATTTTTAGGACACATACCTTAGTATTATATTATTTATACATTTTTAGGACAAATACTATAGTATTATATTATTTATACATTTTTAGGACACATACTATATTATGATATTATTTATACATTTTTAGGACACATACTATAGTATGCAATTATTTTTACATTTTTTAGGACACATACTATAGTATGATATTATTTATACATTTTTAGGACACATACTATAGTATGATATTATTTATACATTTTTTGGACACATACTGTAGTATGATATTTATACATTTTTAGGACACATACTATAGTATGTATTTATTTTTACATTTTTAGGACACATACTATAGTATTAAATAATTTATACATTTTTAGGACACATACTATAGTATGATATTATTTTTACATTTTTTGGACACATACTAAAGTATGATATTATTTATAGATTTTAAGGACACAAAATATAGTATGATATTATTTATACATCTTTAGGACAGATACCTTAGTATGATATTATTTATACATTTTTAGGACACATACCTTAGTATTATATTATTTATACATTTTTAGGACAAATACTATAGTATGATATTATTTATACATTTTTAGGACACATACTATAGTATGATATTATTTTTACACTTTTTGGACACATACTAAAATATGATATTGTTTATACATTTTTAGGACACATACTATAGTATGATATTATTTATACATTTTTAGGACACATACCTTAGTAAGATATTATTTGTACATTTTTAGGACACATACTGTAGTATGACATTATTTATACATTTTTAGGACACATACTATAGTATGCAATTATTTTTACATTTTTTAGGACACATACTATAGTATGATATTATTTATAAATTTTGAGGACACATACTATAGTATGATATTATTTTTACATTTTTTGGACACATACTAAAGTATGATATTATTTATACATTTTTAGGACACATACTATAGTTTGATATTATTTATACATTTTTAGGACACATACCTTAGTATGATATCATTTATACATTTTTAGGACACATAATATAGTATGATATTATTTATACATTTTTAGGACACATACCTTAGTATGATATTATTTATACATTTTTAGGACACATACTATAGTATGCAATTATTTTTACATTTTTAGGACACATACTATAGTATTAAATAATTTATACATTTTTAGGACACATACTATAGTATGATATTATTTTTACATTTTTTGGACACATACTAAAGTATGATATTATTTATACATTTTTAGGACACATAATATAGTATGATATTATTTATACATTTTTAGGACACATACCTTAATATATTATTTATACATTTTTAGGACACATACCTTAGTATTATATTATTTATACATTTTTAGGACACATACTATAGTATGATATTATTTATACATTTTTAGGACACATACTATAGTATGATATTATTTTTACATTTTTTGGACACATATTGAAGTATGATATTATTTATACATTTTTAGGACATATACTATAGGATGATATTATTCATACATTTTTAGGACACATACCTTAGTATGATAGTATTTATACATTTTTAGGACACATACTGTAGTATGACATTATTTATACATTTTTAGGACAACATACTATAGTATGCAATTATTTTTACATTTTGTAGGACACATACTATAGTATGATATTATTTATAAATTTTAGGACACATACTATAGTATGATATTATTTTTACATTTTTTGGACACATACTAAAGTATGATATTATTTATACATTTTTAGGACACATAATATAGTATGATATTATTTATACATTTTTAGGACACATACCTTAGTATGATATTATTTATACATTTTTAGGACACATAATATAGTATGATATTATTTATACATTTTTAGGACACATACCTTAGTATGATATTATTTATACATTTTTAGGACACATACCTTAGTATGATATTATTTATACATTTTTAGGACACATACTATAGTATGCAATTATTTTTACATTTTTAGGACACATACTATAGTATTAAATAATTTATACATTTTTAGGACACATACTATAGTTTGATATTATTTTTACATTTTTTGGACACATACTAAAGTATGATATTATTTATACATTTTTAGGGGACAAAATATAGTATGATATTATTTATACATTTTTAGGACACATACCTTAGTATGATATTATTTATACATTTTTAGGACACATACTATAGTATTAAATAATTTATACATTTTTAGGACACATACTATAGTATGATATTATTTTTACATTTTTTGGACACATACTAAAGTATGATATTATTTATAGATTTTAAGGACACAAAATATAGTATGATATTATTTATACATCTTTAGGACACATACCTTAGTATGACATTATTTATACATTTTTAGGACACATACCTTAGTATTATATTATTTATACATTTTTAGGACAAATACTATAGTATGATATTATTTATACATTTTTAGGACACATACTATAGTATGATATTATTTTTACACTTTTTGGACACATACTAAAATATGATATTGTTTATACATTTTTAGGACACATACTATAGTATGATATTATTTATACATTTTTAGGACACATACCTTAGTAACATATTATTTGTACATTTTTAGGACACATACTGTAGTATGACATTATTTATACATTTTTAGGACACATACTATAGTATGCAATTATTTTTAAATTTTTTAGGACACATACTATAGTATGATATTATTTATAAATTTTGAGGACACATACTATAGTATGATATTATTTTTACATTTTTTGGACACATACTAAAGTATGATATTATTTATACATTTTTAGGACACATACTATAGTTTGATATTATTTATACATTTTTAGGACACATACCTTAGTATGATATCATTTATACATTTTTAGGACACATAATATAGTATGATATTATTTATACATTTTTAGGACACATACCTTAGTATGATATTATTTATACATTTTTAGGACACATACTATAGTATGCAATTATTTTTACATTTTTAGGACACATACTATAGTATTAAATAATTTATACATTTTTAGGACACATACTATAGTATGATATTATTTTTACATTTTTTGGACACATACTAAAGTATGATATTATTTATACATTTTTAGGACACATAATATAGTATGATATTATTTATACATTTTTAGGACACATACCTTAATATGATATTATTTATACATTTTTAGGACACATACCTTAGTATTATATTATTTATACATTTTTAGGACACATACTATAGTATGATATTATTTATACATTTTTAGGACACATACTATAGTATGATATTATTTTTACATTTTTTGGACACATATTGAAGTATGATATTATTTATACATTTTTAGGACATATACTATAGGATGATATTATTCATACATTTTTAGGACACATACCTTAGTATGATAGTATTTATACATTTTTAGGACACATACTGTAGTATGACATTATTTATACATTTTTAGGACAACATACTATAGTATGCAATTATTTTTACATTTTGTAGGACACATACTATAGTATGATATTATTTATAAATTTTAGGACACATACTATAGTATGATATTATTTTTACATTTTTTGGACACATACTAAAGTATGATATTATTTATACATTTTTAGGACACATAATATAGTATGATATTATTTATACATTTTTAGGACACATACCTTAGTATGATATTATTTATACATTTTTAGGACACATAATATAGTATGATATTATTTATACATTTTTAGGACACATACCTTAGTATGATATTATTTATACATTTTTAGGACACATACCTTAGTATGATATTATTTATACATTTTTAGGACACATACTATAGTATGCAATTATTTTTACATTTTTAGGACACATACTATAGTATTAAATAATTTATACATTTTTAGGACACATACTATAGTTTGATATTATTTTTACATTTTTTGGACACATACTAAAGTATGATATTATTTATACATTTTTAGGGGACAAAATATAGTATGATATTATTATTACATTTTTAGGACACATACCTTAGTATGATATTATTTATACATTTTTAGGACACATACCTTAGTATTATATTATTTATACATGTTTAGGACAAATACTATAGTATGCAATTATTTTTACATTTTTTAAGACACATACTATAGTATGATATTATTTATTGATTTTAAGGAGACATAATATAGTTTGATATTATTTATACATCTTTAGGACACATACCTTAGTATGATATTATTTATACATTTTTAAGACACATACCTTAGTATTATATTATTTATACATTTTTAGGACAAATACTATAGTATGATATTATTTATACATTTTTAGGACACATACTATAGTATGATATTATTTATACATTTTTAGGACACATACTGTAGTATGACATTATTTATACATTTTTAGGACACATACTATAGTATGCAATTATTTTTACATTTTTTAGGACACATACTATAGTATGATATTATTTATAAATTTTGAGGACACATACTATAGTATGATATTATTTTTACATTTTTTGGACACATACTAAAGTATGATATTATTTATACATTTTAGGACACATACTATAGTTTGATATTATTTATACATTTTTAGGACACATACTATAGTATGCAATTATTTTTACATTTTTTAGGACACATATTATAGTATGATATTATTTATACATTTTTAGGACACATATTATATTATGATATTATTTTTACATTTTTTGGACACATACTAAAGTATGACATTATTTATACATTTTTAGGACACATACTATAGTATGATATTATTTATAAATTTTTAGGACACATACCTTAGTATGATATTATTTATACATTTTTAGGACACATACTGAAGTATGATATTATTTATACATTTTTAGGACACATACTATAGTATGCAATTATTTTTACATTTTTTAGGACACATACTATAGTATGATATTATTTATACATTTTTAGGACACATACTATATTATGATATTATTTATACATTTTTAGGACACATACTGTAGTATGATATTATTTATACATTTTTAGGACACATACCTTAGTATTATATTATTTATACATTTTTAGGACAAATACTATAGTATTATATTATTTATACATTTTTAGGACACATACTATATTATGATATTATTTTTACATTTTTTGGACACATACTAAAGTATGACATTATTTATACATTTTTAGGACACATACTATAGTATGATATTATTTATAAATTTTTAGGACACATACCTTAGTATGATATTATTTATACATTTTTAGGACACATACTGAAGTATGATATTATTTATACATTTTTAGGACACATACTATAGTATGCAATTATTTTTACATTTTTTAGGACACATACTATAGTATGATATTATTTATACATTTTTAGGACACATACTATAGTAAGATATTATTTATACATTTTTTGGACACATACTGTAGTATGATATTTATACATTTTTAGGACACATACTATAGTATGTATTTATTTTTACATTTTTAGGACACATACTATAGTATTAAATAATTTATACATTTTTAGGACACAAACTATAGTATGATATTATTTTTACATTTTTTGGACACATACTAAAGTATGATATTGTTTATACATTTTTAGGACACATACTATAGTATGATATTATTTATAAATTTTTAGGACACATACTGTAGTATGACATTATTTATACATTTTTAGGACACATACTATAGTATGCAATTATTTTTACATTTTTTAGGACACATACTATAGTATGATATTATTTATAAATTTTGAGGACACATACTATAGTATGATATTATTTTTACATTTTTTGGACACATACTAAAGTATGACATTATTTATACATTTTTAGGACACATACCTTAGTATGATATTATTTATACATTTTTAGGACACATACCTTAGTATTATATTATTTATACATGTTTAGGACAAATACTATAGTATGCAATTATTTTTACATTTTTTAAGACACATACTATAGTATGATATTATTTATACATTTTTAGGACACCTACTATAGTATGATATTATTTTTACATTTTTTGGACACATACTAAAGTATGATATTATTTATAAATTTTTAGGACACATACTATAGTATGATATTATTTATACATTTTTAGGACACATACCTTAGTATGATATTATTTATACATTGTTTAGGACACATACTGTAGTATGATATTATTTATACATTTTTAGGACACATACTATAGTATGCAATTATTTTTACATTTTTTAGGACACATACTATATAATGATAGTATTTACACATTTTAGGACACATACTATAGCATGATATTATTTATACATTTTTGGACACATACTAAAGTATGATATTATTTATATATTTTAGGACACATACTATAGTATGATATTATTTATACATTTTTAGGACACATACCTTAGTAGAATATTATTTATACATTTTTAGGACACATACCTTAGTATGATATTATTTATACTATTTTAGGACACATACTGTAGTAACATTATTTATACATTTTTAGGACACATACTATAGTAGGATATAATTTATACATTTTTAGGACACATACTAAAGTCTGATATTATTTATAAATTTTGAGGACACATACTATAGTATGATATTATTTATAAATTTTTAGGACACATACCTTAGTATGATTTTTTTATACATTTTTAGGACACATACCTTAGTATGATATTATTTATACATTTTTAGGAGACATACCTTAGTATGATATTATTTATACATTTTTAGGACACATACTGTAGTATAATATTTTTATACAATTTTAGGACACATACAATAGTATGCAATTATTTTTACATTTTTTAGGGCACATACTATAATATGATATTATTTATACATTTTTAGGACACATACTATAGTATGATATTTATACATTTTGGACACATACTAAAGTATGATATTATTTATACATTTTTAGGACACATACTATAGTATGATATTATTTATACATTTTTAGGACACATACCTTAGTATGATATTATTTATACATATTTAGGACACATACCTTAGTATGAGATTATTTATATATTTTAGGACACATACTGTAGTAACATATTATTTATACATTTTTAGGACACATACTATAGTATGCAATTATTTTTACATTTTTAGGACACATACTACAATATTAAATCATTTATACATTTTTAGGACACATACCTTAGTATTTTATTATTTATACATTTTTAGGACAAATACTATAGTATGCAATTATTTTTACATTTTTTAGGACACATATTATAGTATGATATTATTTATACATTTTTAGGACACATACAATAGTATGATATTATTTTTACATTTTTGGACACATACTAAAGTATGACATTATTTATACATTTTTAGGACACATACTATAGTATGATATTATTTATACATTTTTAGGACACATACTATAGTATGATATTATTTTTACATTTTTTGGACACATACTAAAGTATGATATTATTTATACATTTTTAAGACACATACCTTAGTATGATATTATTTATACATTTTTAGGACACATACCTTAGTATGATATTATTTATACATTTTTAGGACACATAGTATAGTATGCAATTATTTTTACATTTTTAGGACACATACTATAGTATGATATTATTTTTACATTTTTTGGACACATACTAAAGTATGATATTATTTATACATTTTTAGGACACATAATATAGTATGATATTTTTTATTCATTTTTAGGACACATACCTTAGTATGATATTATTTATACATTTTTAGGACAGATACCTTAGTATTATATTATTTATACATGTTTAGGACAAATACTATAGTATGCAATTATTTTTACATTTTTTAAGACACATACTATAGTATGATATTATTTATACATTTTTAGGACACATACTATAGTATGCAATTATTTTTACATTTTTAGGACACATACTATATAATGATAGTATTTATACATTTTTAGGACACATACTATAGCATGATATTATTTATACATTTTTGGACACATACTAAAGTATGATATTATTTATACATTTTTAGGACACATACTATAGTATGATATTATTTATACATTTTTAGGACACATACCTTAGTAGAATATTATTTATACATTTTTAGGACACATACTGTAGTAACATATTATTTATACATTTTTAGGACACATACTATAGTAGGATATAATTTATACATTTTTAGGACACATACTAAAGTCTGATATTATTTATAAATTTTGAGGACACATACTATAGTATGATATTATTTATACATTTTTAGGACACATACCTTAGTATGATATTATTTATACATTTTTAGGACACATAATATAGTATGATATTATTTATACATTTTTAGGACACATACCTTAGTATGATATTATTTATACATTTTTAGGACACATACCTTAGTATGATATTATTTATACATTTTTAGGACACATACTATAGTATGCAATTATTTTTACAATTTTAGGACACATACTATAGTATTAAATAATTTATACATTTTTAGGACACATACTATAGTATGATATTATTTTTACATTTTTTGGACACATACTAAAGTATGATATTATTTATACATTTTTAGGGGACATAATATAGTATGATATTATTTATACATTTTTAGGACACATACCTTAGTATGATATTATTTATACATTTTTAGGACACATACCTTAGTATTATATTATTTATACATGTTTAGGACAAATACTATAGTATGCAATTATTTTTACATTTTTTGGACACATACTAAAGTATGATATTGTTTATACATTTTTAGGACACATACTATAGTATGATATTATTTTTACATTTTTTGGACACATACTAAAGTATGATATTATTTATAGATTTTAAGGACACATAATATAGTATATTATTTATACATCTTTAGGACACATACCTTAGTATGATATTATTTATACAGTTTTAGGACACATACCTTAGTATTATATTATTTATACATTTTTAGGACAAATACTATAGTATGATATTATTTATACATTTTTAGGACACATACTATAGTATGATATTATTTTTACACTTTTTGGACACATACTAAAGTATGATATTGTTTATACATTTTTAGGACACATACTATAGTATGATATTATTTATAAATTTTTAGGACACATACTGTAGTATGCAATTATTTTTACATTTTTTAGCACACATACTATAGTATGATATTATTTATAAATTTTGAGGACACATACTATAGTATGATATTATTTTTACATTTTTTGGACACATACTAAAGTATGACATTATTTATACATTTTTAGGACACATACCTTAGTATGATATTATTTATACATTTTTAGGACACATACCTTAGTATTATATTATTTATACATGTTTAGGACAAATACTATAGTATGCAATTATTTTTACATTTTTTAAGACACATACTATAGTATGATATTATTTATACATTTTTAGGACACCTACTATAGTATGATATTATTTTTACATTTTTTGGACACATACTAAAGTATAATATTATTTATAAATTTTTAGGACACATACTATAGTATGATATTATTTATACATTTTTAGGACACATACCTTAGTATGATATTATTTATACATTGTTTAGGACACATACTGTAGTATGATATTATTTATACATTTTTAGGACACATACTATAGTATGCAATTATTTTTACATTTTTTAGGACACATACTATATAATGAGAGTATTTACACATTTTTAGGACACATACTATAGCATGATATTATTTATACATTTTTGGACACATACTAAAGTATGATATTATTTATACATTTTAGGACACATACTATAGTATGATATTATTTATACATTTTTAGGACACATACCTTAGTAGAATATTATTTATACATTTTTAGGACACATACCTTAGTATGATATTATTTATACATTTTTAGGACACATACTGTAGTAACATTATTTATACATTTTTAGGACACATACTATAGTAGGATATAATTTATACATTTTTAGGACACATACTAAAGTCTGATATTATTTATAAATTTTGAGGACACATACTATAGTATGATATTATTTATAAATTTTTAGGACACATACCTTAGTATGATTTTTTTATACATTTTTAGGACACATACCTTAGTATGATATTATTTATACATTTTTAGGAGACATACCTTAGTATGATATTATTTATACATTTTTAGGACACATACTGTAGTATAATATTTTTATACAATTTTAGGACACATACAATAGTATGCAATTATTTTTACATTTTTTAGGGCACATACTATAATATGATATTATTTATACATTTTTAGGACACATACTATAGTATGATATTTATACATTTTGGACACATACTAAAGGATGATATTATTTATACATTTTTAGGACACATACTATAGTATGATATTATTTATACATTTTTAGGACACATACCTTAGTATGATATTATTTATACATATTTAGGACACATACCTTAGTATGAGATTATTTATATATTTTAGGACACATACTGTAGTAACATATTATTTATACATTTTTAGGACACATACTATAGTATGCAATTATTTTTACATTTTTAGGACACATACTACAATATTAAATCATTTATACATTTTTAGGACACATACCTTAGTATTTTATTATTTATACATTTTTAGGACAAATACTATAGTATGCAATTATTTTTACATTTTTTAGGACACATATTATAGTATGATATTATTTATACATTTTTAGGACACATACAATAGTATGATATTATTTTTACATTTTTGGACACATACTAAAGTATGACATTATTTATACATTTTTAGGACACATACTATAGTATGATATTATTTATACATTTTTAGGACACATACCTTAGTATGATATTATTTATACATTTTTAGGACACATACTGAAGTATGATATTATTTATACATTTTTAGGACACATCCTATAGTATGCAATTATTTTTACATTTTTTAGGACACATACTATAATATGATATTATTTATACATTTTTAGGACACATACTATAGTATGATATTATTTATACATTTTTAGGACACATACTGTAGTATGATATTATTTATACATTTTTAGGACACATACTATAGTATGCAATTATTTTTACATTTTTAGGACACATACTATAGTATTAAATAATTTATACATTTTTAGGACACATATTATAGTATGATATTATTTTTACATTTTTTGGACACATACTAAAGTATGATATTATTTATAGATTTTAAGGACACATAATATAGTATATTATTTATACATCTTTAGGACACATACCTTAGTATAATATTATTTATACAGTTTTAGGACACATACCTTAGTATTATATTATTTATACATTTTTCGGACAAATACTATAGTATTATATTATTTATACATTTTTAGGACACATACTATAGTATGATATTATTTTTACACTTTTTGGACACATACTAAAGTATGATATTGTTTATACATTTTTAGGACACATACTATAGTATGATATTATTTATAAATTTTTAGGACACATACTGTAGTATGACATTATTTATACATTTTTAGGACACATACTATAGTATGCAATTATTTTTACATTTTTTAGGACACATACTATAGTATGATATTATTTATAAATTTTGAGGACACATACTATAGTATGATATTATTTTTACATTTTTTGGACACATACTAAAGTATGACATTATTTATACATTTTTAGGACACATACTATAGTATGCAATTATTTTTACGTTTTTTAGGACACATACTATAGTATGATATTATTTATAAATTTTGAGGACACATATTATAGTATGATATTATTTTTACATTTTTTGGACACATACTAAAGTATGATATTATTTATACATTTTAGGACACATACTATAGTTTGATATTATTTATACATTTTTAGGACACATACTATAGTATGCAATTATTTTTACATTTTTAGGACACATACTATAATATTAAATAATTTATACATTTTTAGGACACATACCTTAGTATTTTATTATTTATACATTTTTAGGACAAATACTATAGTATGCAATTATTTTTACATTTTTTAGGACACATATTATAGTGTCCAGACGTGCCAGCCGCACCTGTAATCGTGCGTCTCGAGATCCTTCCGTCGGCGAACCTGGGGAGGTCGGAACAGACTTTCGTACTGTTAGAGGAGTTTTTCCTGTCTCCATCGTCTCACCCTCATGATCCTCCGCAGCAGCAGGGACTTCAGGATCGTCACATTCATCAGGATCTGCAGGAGATCCTTCTGGTTCAGTCTTTGCACCAGACTCATTCTCAGTCTTTAAAATCCCCGTGTCCTCCAAATGCTCCACAATGAGCAATTTCAAGTATTTTTTCAGCACAGGGTTTGGGATGTCAAGAGCAAGGTTGACAGCTATCTGCAGAAGGTCAGCCTTGCGGCAACGCTCCAGCACCTCACGGGATGGAGCCTCCATAAATGTCTCCACACAAAACTGAGCCATGTTTAAGCACAAAACAAAATGACACAACACAAAACAGCGTGGGTTTTGTGTCTTCACAAAACCAACAAAGAGCAAATGTTAAAACTAGTCCAAACGTTTGGCACGGGCTTAACTGATCTAAAACAGGCTATAAACGTGTAATAAAACAGCTATAAATCAGTAAAAATCCCGGACGAGCCCCCATTTACAATATCGTCGAGGTAAGCACTACAATGTGAGAGGCCAGAAGTAACAGTGTTAATTAACCTTTGGAAGGTGGCAGGTGCATTTTTCATGCCAAAGGGTAACACAGTGTACTGTAAAAAGGCATCTGGGGTAACAAAAGCTGACATAAGAGAAGCTTCTTCTGTTAAAGGTACCTGCCCATATCCCTTTAACAGGTCCAACTTAGTCACAAACTTGGAAGGTCCCACACTGTCAACGCAATCATCTATACGGGGTACAGGATATGAGTCTGAGATGGTAACCGCATTTAACCTGCGAGAGGTCCCGGGTTCAAATCCCGGACGAGCCCCCATTGTGTTACGTCCTCTATTGGTGGATATGGAGAAGGACGGGGAGTAACACAGAGGCATGTGCTTCAGTTGTGGAAATTGTAAACACAGATTTATTAAAAGGATTTTAAAATGACAAAAAGCTCCAAATCTAAAAGTACTTAAACACATTGTTAAAATGGCCAAGGGTTCACGTTTAAAACAGACATCAAATGCTCCCAAACATTCACAAAACAAAGTCCACTGACTTAAACACAAGTTTGGGAGCCAAGAGGTAACCAGCACTCTGGTCCCTCGTCTGTCAAAAACCTCTAAAAGCTCTTAAGCTTCACTAAGCTTAAAGAACTAAAACCCATTTAAAAGCCATTAAAACACAAACAAATGGAGCACATGAGAGAACTGGCACAGATCCAGTCTCTCCCTTCCTCCTGGCAGCTCTCCCTTTTATGCTGCTCAGGAGGTGATCAGCCCAAGTGAGTGCAGCTGTGCAGGTAGGAGGTGGAGGCAGCACTGATTGTCCTCTGCAGTGTCAGATTTCTGAGGAAAACAGCAACAGCCGTAACACTTCCTCCCTTAAAAGAAAGAAAAAAAATTAAAACACGTTCAATCACAATTTTTTTTTCTTTCGCCTTTGTCCTCCATGGCTTTTACCACAAACACTCCCAGGTCTTTTGTCCAACAAGAATTCCCTCTAGCTAACTGAAGGAGTCCTAGCTGATCTCCTCCCTAGTCTTCATGGGGCGTAGAGATGGGCCGATTAAGCACATGTGCCGAGGCACATTCAAACCAGCAAAAGGAGGGGGTTAGCCACAGCCCTTCCTGGGGTGCTCCCGAGATGATGAACTGAATCACCAACACTAACCTCCATAACCCCAACTCTAGAAAAACAAAAACCAGAACGCATCCTAAAGAGGGTGCGCTCCAATAGCCTATAGGGAATTCACTCTGTTCACTTTAAAATATAACAAGCACAACAGAATATAACAAAAGGGACATACTCACAATACCTGAGAGGACACAGCTGACCACACATCTTAAAATCCTAATGAATAAAACCTGTTTGCAAAAAGCACATGCCATTAAAAGTCCTTCATGGAATGGTTGAAAAATCCCGGACGAGCCCCCATTTATGTTACACCCCTCTATGGGCTCAGCTAGGAAGGTGAGGGGAATAAACATAAGATGGACCAGTCTAACAAAAAGTGACCCTTGTTGGGGAGAAAAAGGCTTGACCAAGCAAAACCAAACTCAAAGTTTCCTTTCAAGGATTTTATTACAAAAAGAAAGTACCAAAAGAAGGGCCAAAAACCCTTACCAAACTAAGTTTAAACGAATAACTGAAAATGTCCAGAGGACCAACCACTCTTAAAATTTATCTCCTTTATTTAAAAAAGGGATGAAACGCAAAAGGGGGAAAATCCCACCCTTAAATTAACCAAGGTTTGTCTAACAGACAAAACCAAATGCTGAATTAACTTAGGTTACCCAAACAACAAAAATAGCTCAGGAAACTGAGACTTCAAAAGGGGAATAATCCCCACCTGGTAATTTAAACCACAAGATGGTCTAGCAGACACACCAAAACCAAAACTACCGCTTAACTGCAAATATCCCAAAACACAAAAGGTTCTAAAGCTGCTTCTTCACAAAAAGCCAACAACAACCTGGTATTAACTACAAAGTCTCTGGTAACTGCCAACGGGGAGAGAACAAACGTTGCCTCTGCAACTCCAAACATTTCTCTCCCCTGATGAGCTCCAGCTGGCCGCTTTTGAAGGGCCGGCTGATGAGATAAAAAGTCCCAGCTGCTTGTGCCTGCCGCTCCGGCGCTCTCCATGGTGCTGGAGTAAGGACAACATCCCAGAGCGTAGCTGTCCGTGGTGCTGCGCTGCTGCACAGGGAACGGCGCGGAGCACACCTCTGGGCTTCAAAACGGCTGCGGCCGTAACACTTTTCTTGAGTGATTTAGCTACATCTGCGATGTGCATAGAATAAAATGTCAGTTCGTCTTGCATGCATCGGGGTAATTCTTTCTATTCTTTCTCCGTCAAAATAAACGGTCAAATACGGAAACTGTCCGGTCAACACAAGCCCTGCTTTAACTGTTCTGTTTTCTTGTGAAAATTGTTGGAAAGAGATCAAATTTAACTTGATTACCACCAGAGCCAGTGCGCTGTTATCTCCGTGTCGGTAAATGAGGGAAAAACAAATTGATCCGATCCTGCACGTCTTTTAACACATTGGTCAGGATTGACGCACTTTATTTTCATTTAGTTGGTTAAAAAAAGTCAGGCTCGGGTCAGGCCAGAGACTCCTGAAAACCTTTTCGGGCCGGGTCAGGCTGGGGCTCCACCCCCTCAGGCCGGGCCGAACACGGGCTCAGATTTTAGGCCCGTGCAGGGCTCTACCGCGCAGCAGACAGAAGCCGCGATCAGAGATGCGCGGAGCTGCGGGGAGGGGAGGACGGGTGGAAAACATCGGTCTCCCGAGAGCTCCACAAGCCGATAGTGGGAACCCAGCTCCACCAACATGTTATATTTCAACCCATTTTCTAAAGTGCAGCATTATGTTAAATGCACTGGGTTTTACCCTATTACATTTACATTTCATGGTTAAACAGTACATGTTAAAATCTAAGCTCAGCTCGGCAGCGACCTAAAATACATAAATATAATTTTACTTACCGAAAAAAATGAAGTGGAGAGTCCTTGGACGCTCTATTACTGCAATTAATGCCACAGCAAGTCATTTTGTCCAACAATTGCACAAATAATATCCAAACAAGAATACACAAACACAGAGACTCAAAATCCCGGAACAGTTTCCAAGCCAGACCGAGGCTCTACTGTGGCCTTTCCACGGAGCTAGCTCTGTGGTCACGTGGGTCTGATGCTCATTAATTATACAGAATTTTAGGCTTTTAATATACTTAAACAGAAGAGTGAGAAAAACATTCACCCCCCTCAGAGTTGTCATGAGTGTAAACTAGATCATTTAAACCAAAAACATGTTTTGGTACCAGGCTGTAAACATGTTTATTTCTGCTGTGAAATTGGTATTTTTAACATGGAAGTCAATGAGGATTTGCTCGCTTCTGACACCAGCCCCTAGTGGATGAGGGTGGAACTGCAATTTTTGGTACTTCCGGGTTGGCCTCAATTTTTGAGCCGCATTGTGGGGGCTTGGTACCAACGCTTTTTATGCCGACTTCGGACTGGTCCATAATAGCAGTAAGCTATTAGTGGCCCTATTACAGTTTTTTCGATTGCTAAAACTCAAAAAGCAAAAATGAGGCACAGTTTTCACAACCTCTACTTCTGTTCCCAGTCGCTTGACTCAGTTTATCACTACTTAAGATTTCCTTATCATATTTGAACTCTGATTTTCCTCCTTTAAACTCTGATGTCAATTTCACATTACCTTGCTGTCAAAACACAGCACACAATTTTCAGGTTTACAAACACTTCTCACATAAATTCTCAAAGCTTCGATCAACAACACACAAATATTCAAATCTCTAAACTGTGGGGTCTGGCGAGCAATTTGCAATCAGGGACTGCAGCATAAAAGTAAGTTTCCACAAGGCTACCCAGGTGTATGAGTGGTTTCAGGACCACCCACGGTTTTCCATTTTATACCTTCCACCTTATTCCCCCTTCCTCAATCCCACTGGGGAGTTTTTATCAGCCTGGAGGTGGAAGGTGTACGAAAGGAATCCACAGAGCCAGGTCCCACTGCTTCAAGCCATGGAGGAGGCTTGTAGAGAAGTGGCCTTTGAGGCCTGTCAGGGCTTCATGAGGCACTCGAGCCAGTACTTCCAGCGCTATTTGGACCAGGAGGACATCGCCTGTGATGTTGATGAGGCCCTCTGGCCAGACAGAGACAGGAGGCATGATGCCCATGATTATGCTTGAATGGGAGAGGGGGTGGGGGGTTAACTGTAAAAATAAAATGTTTTGTTTCAAAATTTGTGTGATGTCTAATGTTTGTCTTAGGCCCTGTCCACATGTAGCCGGGGATCTGCCCGTTTTGGCCTGTCATCCACACGAAAATGGATCTTTTTAAAAACTCCGGCCAAAGAGAAGATCTGCGTTTTCTCCGTTTTGGGTGTCTGCGTGTATATGCATACTGTCTTGCTAATGTACACTTGTCCATGTTTTACAGGAGTTTGCAATGGCAGCGGATGTCAAAACCAGCCTAAGTTTGCCAGCCAGCCCTCGTCTGATTTTGAGTGAGTTCAGAACTGATTAGCACTATTCACATCTTTCGCTTAAAGTTGCTTAATATGTATATATGTAAAAAGAATATAAACACTTGTAAAAAAGGAGATCCAAAGGTACTTGCCTAACATTGTTAAAAAGCCTTTACTAGAATAGAATTGTCTTGCTGACCTTATATTAAGTTCTGATGTTTTAAAATATTGTGTGGATAAAAATTTGAGAGAAAATATAACAAAAACGTTCATCTTTGTCCACCACAGGTGGCAATGAGCAAAAACTGAGTGGATGGATGGTCAGTGCTGAAGGCTGTGTCATCTTTGAGGGGGTCCTGCCAACATTTTCAACAGGGCTTGCAGCGGTGTTTGCCACATTTTACATCTTCAACCTGCAATATCAAGATGAGGCAGCAAAGACTTTGGAGTTTGTGCAACGGTAAAATGATCCCCGTGAATTTATTTATTTTGAAAACACGGCGCTGTAGAAAAAAACAGCAATGCCAAGATTTCAAAACTATCAATCTGGTCATAATCAAAGTTGGCAAATTTGTTGATGGGGTTTCAATATGTTTAAAGGGATGTTCCACCCCTAAGTGAAATTTGGTCTATTTCCATATTCCCCACAGCTGAGTAAGTAAGAAAAAAGCAGTTAGTAACCAACGCAGTAATTCTCCTGATCTGGAAGCAGTCCATTTGCTTTAGCTTAGCATAAACAATGGAAGTGAATAGCAAAAGTTAGCATTTTGTGTGCAAATGTGATTAAAATTACTCAATAATGATACCAATTATTCTTGGTGACCTCAGTAATCATGTTGACTGCAAATAAAAACTAGGAAATAACATAAAGGACTTGCAGGAGCCAATTTAGACTTGGGACTACTTTTCCACAAAGCACCACTGTAACCACTGCTGAATGGCGCATGGATATAACACAGCGGTCAAAAATTACGTGTGATTTGCACATTATTTCTTTTCGTAGTTTATTATATGGGTGTAATACAAGAAAAAGCCTTACTTATGTAGCAAAGGGATGTGAAAACGGGCCAAAGACATACAGCTGCAGCGTATTTCACGTTATTCCCACAGATGTTTGTTTACAGAAGCCGGAGGTTTTTTGGACCGCTGTGTTATATCCATACGCCATGCAGCGGCAGGTTACAGTGGTGCTTTGTCGTAATGTAGTTCCAAGTCTAAATCGGCTCCTGCAAATCGTTCGTGTTACTTTTTACTTTATATTTTTCGTCGACACGATTATTGAGCTCACCAAGAACAATTTGCATTGACTATTTTTAATCACCTTTGCACACAAAATGCTAGTATCTGTCATTCACTGTTGATGCTAAGCTAAAGCAGACGTACTGCTGCCAGATCAGGAGAATTTCTGTGCTGGTTACTAAATGCTTTTTCTCACTTTTCTAACTGTGGGGAAAATGGAAGTAGACCAAACTTCACTTAGGGGTGGAATATCCCTTTTAAAAGCATGATAATTTCTCCAAAATACAGTACATTCAGAAAATAATCAGAGAACATCACTTTTCTCTCATTTTGTTATATTACAGCCTTATACCAAAATTGTCTAAATTTATTAAAATAAAGATCACTGAGAAATATCGTGTACATTAATATTCACAGCCTTTGCCATCAAGCTCTAAATGTTGTCTTGTTGCATCCTGTTTCCACTGATCCTCCTTCAGATGTTTCTGAAGTTTAAAGCCATACTTTGCCAATTTTTCATATTTTTAAATCATTTTCTTGACCCAGTATGTGCTAAAATGACCCTTTACAGGTTTAATGAAATGCCACTCAGACTCCCATCGCCCTCTGTGGCCAAAATACTGCACTTGCAACTTTAGAGTGTTGGGCCACTCCCCGCTGGACTTAGAAAAAGGAGCTGACATACCTGGCGCTGCAGTCTGCTTCCAGCTTCTTGCATGTTTTAGATCATGAACACAGCTGATTTGTTTTATTTAGTGATGAATCACTCCTGTAGACACTAATGAAAATACATTTCAGCTGTTAGATTAAATAATATTTAAAATAAAAATACGAACGCACAACGAGGAGTTAAGTTTTACGTTTGGTTTCACTAACAGACACTAGGGGGTGCTAAAACAAGCCTAAACTGCTAAGTGTTCCTTCAACGGGAGTCATCCTGTGGTAAATTCAGTTGGTTGTGTCACACCCTGTCCTGTCTCCCCTTATGGTTTAGTCACGTGTCTCTGTTAATTGCTCCCACCTGCCTCTCGTTTTCCAATCACCCAAGTTCCCAACCTCTTGTATTTAAACCCCTTCAGTTCTTTGTCTCGTGTTGGATCATTGTTTCTGTCAGACGCGTGCCGGTGAGTGAAGCGGAGGCAGGATCCACACGCGGGTGCAAAGGCAGGCAGGCAGACAAGCAGGAATGGTTTAAAGGCTTTAATACGAAACACAGTGATTGGAAAACGAGAGGCAGGTGGGAACAATTAACAGAGACACAAGACTAAACCATAAGGGGAGACAGGACAGGGTGTGACAGATTGGACATGACGATCCTTACATGTCAGAGCATAAAACAATCAAAAACTCAAAGAAATACGGCCATGTTTGCCATTACTGGGTAGGTAGCAGGTGCTTTGATTATTAAAGCGGTTAGAAACGCTATAAATACTTTTATGGAGACGCAGAAAAAGAGGATTTATCCTTTTTAGAACAACCGGAGTCTGATTTTAATAGCCTTGGACCCGGAAAATCAACACGTCTTTATCTTGATCCACTGATTTCCAGTGTTGGGAGTAACGCGGTACAAAAGTAATTAATTACTGTAATGCATTGCTTTTTGCTGTAATGTGGTAATGTAAGGCATTACAGGGAAAGAAAATGGTAATATTTACTCGGTACAATTGTCAGTAACGCAGTAATTACAACGCATTTTTAAACCCAGAATCAAGATGTGGGTTTCTTAAAAATTAAAATTGCGGAAAGCTCAAAATAAAGATCCGGTATCTACATATATGACGTCATTTATGGACTCAGCTTTGTGGGCATTCTATGAGCAGAGAGGACGCAGCGGTAACGGCTCAAATACTCCAGCTGTGTCCTGCGCGCAGCCGCTGTTATATTCACAAAATCGCTCCACCAAAACAAAGTCATTCACTTGCGATAGTTCATATTCTCTGTACTTTCTGTACATTTCTGACGTGCTTTGCTTCAGCTGAGTTCATAATCTGTGCCCTCGCTCGGTGATTTCGACTCATTGCTGCGGGAGCGCAGCGCATATTAAGCTTTTTTTTTTTTGCGTTCGGTAGATCCCTTTGGCTGATTAGAAATCTAGGAAACTGTTTTTCTGGAAGACGGAGAAACCATGCAGCATGCAGTAAGGTTAGAGAGAGAAAGGGCCGGAAATTATTCAAATAAAGTCAAGAAAACAAAACAAAGATAGTGCGTTTATATTGTGTTTTTGTATATAAGAGACTTTTTAACACAGACAAATTTGTCTCTCATCCTCCTCCACCTCTTCATGCGCTCCCCACCTCTAAACCCACGTTTCCTGTCATTTCCGTCCACAAATAAAACGCTTGCTGCGCATCTTTTCACTCTTCCAGTCACGGGGGAATTAAACGTTCATGTTTTAGAGTTAAGTCGCGTGTATTCTTCAAGCTTTTCCGTGTCTGCCGCTAGTTATCCTCGGCTCTGTTTATGCTTTTGAGGGCGCAATGGCGGCGGTGTAGACAACAGCGGCGTCCTGACCAATCACAAGCTTGCGTTGTCCATCTCGACTGACGGATGTTTAGAAAAGAGAGCTCGACTCCGTCCGTCCTTGCGGAGCTCTCCGGCAGGTCCGCAAGGACGTTGCGTGTCTCCGCACTGACGCAGATGGAGAAATATGAATCAGGCTTCAGGTGCAGTGCCACTGCAACTGTCAACCTCCCTCCCCTAGGGCAGGTGGGTTTCCCACCCCTGGGTGAAATAATCCTGCTGCAGAGACGACACAGACTCTGTGGGTGTCATTGACCTTGGAGGTATTGGACAGACTGGTCACCCTGGCGGCGCCGTTGTAGTTAACAACACCCAAAGAGGGAATGACTTGCAGCAACAGGCCACGCATGCATGGCTCAGTCTACTCGAAAGGCACATCCTCAGACTGAGCAGCAAGGACAGGCCATGTACGACCTGAAGGTCGCATTATGCTCAGCTCCGTGCCTGGCGCTTCCTGATTGTGACAAAGAGTTCCACCTTGAGGTCGTGTTTTCATCTAACTGCTTCAGTGTCGGTCTTTATCAAGTATATGACTGTGACAGGCGTGTCGTAGCATATGCTAGTAAGCTCTTGTCCGGTCCTGAGTTTAAATACTCTTGACTGTGAAAAGCTTTGCTTTCCACCACGTGGGCAGTTAAACACTTTTCCAGCTACATTGGTGGACAGAAAATCATCGTCATTGAAACACAACATCGGCCAGTGACCTTCTTTCCGCTTCCGGTCGGTAACAAGATGGCGCCTGTGCTTGGCTTAGCCGCAGTCACCGGCCACTTTTTCAAACATTTCTCCACTAACCTCCTCTTTTCCACCTTGCTCCTGTCTGCGATACTCTTCAGTAGTGTCCCTGCTACCATCTCCTATGATCGCCAGACTCATTTGTCCTTCCGTTTGTTCACGATCGCCCACGATATTCTGGTCTGGTTGAACTCTGCCCGAGTGGTTATTCTTTTCTTAGCCAGCCCCGGGGTTCTGGTTGTGGGGGAGGCCTAGCTGTTGTTTTCAGAGACCATCTTCCATGTAGCTCTATAACCTCTGGTCACTTTGCTTCCTTTGAACTGCAGCTGATTAAAGTCGGGCGTAAGGACCCGTTCTACTGTGCTGTGGTTTATCGTCCACCTGGTCCAAACAGTTCTTTCCTTCAGGAGTTTAGTAACTTTCTATCCTCCACTGTGAAGCTGTCCAGACTGGTGATTGTTGGTGACTTTAACATCCACATTGATGATCCCTCCCATCACTTTGCCATGAATTTCTCCAGCCTTATGGACTCCTTCAGCTTTACCCAGCATGTTTCTGGCCCCACACACACCAGGGGGCACACTCTAGACCTTGTTTTTACTTCAGATCACCATTGCATTTTCTTTAACTTGTCAGTTTCTGCATCCCCACCTCCTGCTCGCCGTATGGTTAGTTCTCGTTTTCTTAATGAGAGCACAGCTAGCAATTTTTCTGCTGCTTTTGATCCACCCTGTTCTTCTGATAACGACCCAGATTCCTTAACTTCTCAGTCTAACTATCACTGCCTCTCCATTCTGGACAATATCTGTCCTGTCAGAACCAGATCAGTTCCTGCAGTGAACCCTACTCCCTGGTTTCATGACAGCCTGAAGCGCCAATGCAGAAAAACTGAGCGTTTGTGGAAGAAAACCCATCTCCACGTCCATCTGCTGCACCTACAGGATCTTCTGACATCCTTTAACTCTGCAGTCAGAGACGCCAGGGTTTCCTATTTCTCCAACCTGGTGTCCCAGAGCAAAGGGAACCCCAAGGTTCTGTTTAACACCATCAGCAGCATCGTCTCTCCTGCCTCTCCTACAGCCTCCATTCACTCTGTTGCAGACTGTGAGAACTTTCTGTCTTTCTTTGTGGACAAAGTCAATAAGGTTAAATCTAGCATCTCTCCTTCAGCCTTATCGCCACCTCTCCTGACTCCAACCAGGCCCATCATCCTGGATAGCTTTGCTCCTGTTTCTTTGCCTGAGTTAACCAAACTAGTTAACTCTATGAAGACCTCTGCATGCCCCCTCCACATCTTACCCTCATCTTTTTTTAAAAGTGCTTTTCAGTCCATCGGTCCCAGCGTGCTCTCTATAATTAATGCTTCTCTGGTCTCTGGTCAGGTCCCTCCTTACTTTAAGAACGCTGTAATCCACCCGCTTCTTAAAAAACCGAGTCTTGACCCCTCTCTCCATAGCAGCTTCAGACCCATCTCTAAACTTCCATTCATCTCCAAGATCTTGGAAAAGGTTGTGGCTAAACAACTCACAACTGCTCTTGAAGAACATAACATCTATGATAGCTTCCAGTCAGGTTTTCGTAGAGCTCATTCTACTGAAACAGCTCTTCTTAGGGTCTCTAATGACCTTCTGACTCAGTGATGCAGGGGACTGTTCTGTTCTGGTCCTGCTGGACCTGACTGCAGCCTTGGACACTGTTGACCATCACCTGCTGCTGGAGAGGCTGAGAGACTGGGCAGTTCTATCAGGAACTGCTCTGGAGTGGTTCTCCTCCTATCTTTCTGAGCGTTCCTTTTCTGTGGTCGTCTCCAAGTTTAGGTCCTCCACCACCTCCCTTACCTTCTTGGAAAATTAACGGGTTCTTAACCTCTAACCGGAAGCCCGTTAAACATCAAGATCTCTTCATGGCTTGTGATAACCCTAGCGACATCACATGACATGCAGATCTATTGGCGTGAAGTCAAAGGTCTTTCTTGTGTACCCGGAACTGATAACGATCTGATTGCAGACTCTCTTGTCAAACAAGGTGCAGCTGTTGGTACCCCATGGTCCTTTAACCCCTTGTGGCTCCCTGACAGTGTGTCTTCTCGGTCAAACCCACCCCGTGTGTGTGTCGTGACTTGAGCTCAGGCCGTTAACGCGTCCACCTCTCGACCGTCTGATGGTTTTGAGTCTGTTCTTCCTGTCTTTTCTGAAAACAACCTTGTCAGTCTTCAGTCCCAGGACTCTGATATTAGCAGGATGATCCTGTACCTTTCTGGTCCGACAGCTCATCTGCCTTCTCCTGTCAAGCTTGACTCTGTTCCTGAGCTATGGGCTCTCTTTCGTGTTCGTGTCATTCCCTCTCTAGGTGTTGTTAATTACAACGGCGCTGTCAGAGTGACCAGTCGATCCACAGCCTCCAAGGTCAGTGACACCCACAGAGTCTGTGTCGTCTCTGCAGCAAGATTGCTTCACCCGGGGGTGGGAAAACCACCTAAAGCTCGGTTTATGCTTGACGCATTCACTTTCCGCTTGGTGATGCGGCTCGCGGATGGAACGCGCTTCACAACTTGCAGCGTTTATGGTTCATGCGGCTCGTCTCTGCGGTGAGCCAATATTCTCCCAAACTGTAGGGGGCAGCATAGAGCTCTACGGCATGCATCCAACACTACACCATAGTAGAAGTAAAAATTACTGTTGTTTACAACATGTCATTCCAGCATGTTTTAACAGCGTCCTCGTCTTTTCCGACAGTGCGAGTTATTTCTCTCCAAGAATTATTAACGTGTTGATCGCGGTGATCTTTGAGAGCTGAATCATACAAATGTCTGTATTTACGAACCTCTGCCATACTAGTTCTTGCCAGTCCGCCATGTTTTTCTGCGTCCGACCGTCCGCATGGTTAGAAAATTTCCTAGGTGCGCGGTGCGGAAATTTTGGGCCGTGCGGAGGCGCAGTGGAGGGGTGTGGTTGTTAAAATGATGCAACCTCGCAGATGCGTCAAGCATAAACCAACATTAACCATGGGAGTTTGCAGTGGCACTGCACCTGAGACTCCGCACACTGGAGTGGGAACACCACCTGCCGAAGGGGGAGTTGATGGTGGCGCCGAGACTCCAGCTGAAGCCCAGTACCTTGCGGTGGGGATGCCACCTGCCGAAGGGGGGGGCTGACAACATCACTGACCCTACTCCTACAGCTGGTGCTAGTGACCTCTAGACCTGACGTTGGTGACTCGCCTACCACAGGGGGATGGTTGAATGCCACCCTGTGACCACACTGGCTGACCCTGATCTCTGACTGCACCTGCGAGTTGTAACGTCAATAAACCATTACGCTACAGCGTCGACCGAGGGCCCTCCAGAGCGCACACCCGCACCAGACACGTTCTGAGACATTGCATTCACCCGCAAACAAACACTTCATATTAGATTCATCCAAACACAGGGTTGCTTTTTTAATACCATAGTCTTTTTAACATCAAAGTCTTTTATAAATTGTCATGTTTTATAATTGTTTAGTAATACATTTCTTAACTTCTTAAACTTGACTCTTTCTTGAAATAAACACAGAGTGGGTGTACATTGATCACTGAACAGGCAAAGATCTTTAGATCTTCTGAATTAACAAATAATCTTTGCTATTAAATTAAATCTTTAAAAATAAATATTATAATCTTTTGATTAAACATAGACCAAGCAAGTTGGTGTATGAATTTATATCTATTATATTTATATATCCATATATAATCTCATTCATCAATTTGTTTGATCTTAGGAATTAAAATATAAGCTGATAGCAACAGCCTTTAATTCCTATGTTTAGGTCATTAACCCTACAGTAACATTGAATCATCTCTGGTTTCGGTGTTTAACTGGCTAATGCAACATGTGGTGATCTCTCCTCACATCAGCATGGAGCCATAAAAACTCTTCCAGACAGAACATCACTTTATTTAGAAGTAGGGAATATAAAAATATATATGGAGTAAACTAAGGAAAGATGGGCAAAGCGGGCAGATCTAAAGGCTCCTCATGCTAAATAAATGGGACTTGTGGTATAGCTAGGGTGTGCTGACACACAGCGGTCAGGGTTGTACAACAGCTCTTATCTATAGAGGGGAAGCCAACATACTCACACTGCTTGTAAACTTCACTGACATTTGAGAAATCATTGATGTCAGCGAGAAGCGCGGTGGTTTTACCAACTGCCAGAAATAAAAGTAAACTGCATGAAGAACATCTGCAGAACAATGGCTAAATTGTGGATAAAAGTACAGCCTAGATGCTCTCTTATGCAATGTCAGGCATGCAGAACGGTCAAGTACACAGGTGGCAGGAAAGGCCGATCACACGTTAGCAAGCATCAGCAGAGCCCTTAGATGAGCATATAGACGGTTCTAATGGGAAACAGGCTTCAACGCACGCGGTTCTCCACTTGGTCCTAGTGCTCATCCAGTGTCTATTTAATAAAGTGCAATGTTGTTTTTGGATGGTAAAAAGTGCAAAAAATGACTTTGGAATAAACGGAGGGGGGCATGTCACCTCCCCAAAACTACGTCCATGTTGACCACCAAATGCAGAAAACAACCTTTCATGATCTCCTTTCAAACAGAAAACCTGCTAGAATGGATTTGTTTTACGTGAACACAAAGTTTTAGTTGGCTGTAGATCCACGCTTGTCTAACCGAACAATCTAAAACACATGGATGCTTTTAAACTAAAGATTAAGAAAATCAGCAGTGTGATTGATAAATCTTCACCTCTAAGGCTGTAGATGAGGTTCGTGCACAGCTTTGGTCGTCACATCTCCGTACGCGTCTGAGACCTTCAGCGATGACCTGCACAGCCAGATAGATGCTGTAGGATTCATCCTGGTCAATCAAGGAGGCCAAACAAGTTGGGTTGGTGCAGTTCATAGAGCTGCGGCACATCTGGCTTTGGCAAAGTGGAAAATGACTTCAGTGATAATCAATGAAGTTGTTCGTAGTTCCATTGAACATCGAGTGGACGTGGTCCTTAGAACCAGGAACCTCGTTCCTCTCGCAGATGAATCCACAAACTTCCCCGACCTTTTCGATGCCTTCGATCCCAGAGACGGTGGACCAAGAATCAGGTTCTGTTTAGATTTTCTCTGATAGCATTTTTCAAGATTGCTTGAACGTACGTTTCTTGGGTGAACATGATGATGGCCTCAGCTGTGGAGTTTTTAAAAGGGCTCATCAGCTTCTTTAGTTTTCTGGGTCTCGTTCTCATTTTTTTTAAAGTCACCAGACAGAACCTCAAAGAAATCAACACAGATCTGATTTTCACCAAAGATGCTCTGAAGACCATCGCTACCGTACTTCCCGGATTCACTGTCGCTTCCCACAATGGCCACGGTTTTCCAGTTAAACTCACTGACCAGCTTGTAAATGGCTGCAGTTTGAATCGCATCACTGGGAACAGTCCGGGAAAAAGTGGGGAACATAAATTTCTTGCTGAGCACGACACTGGTTGATGCATAACTAACCTGTAGAAAGCAAAACTGTAAATATGTATATCTGGTATTTTTTATCAGCCTTTGCCGACGTGGGACTGAACACCGAACACAAACCTGGAAAACCGAAGTCGGGGCAAAAATCCGGGCAATCGCTGAAGATACTTCCGAGTCTCTCTCACCGATGACCACGTTTATTTGGGGCTTAAATGAGGATGAATCGATGCTTTCGGGTACCGGACAGCTTTGAGGGTCTGACTGGATCTTCATTAGCTCCAGAGTTGCTCCAGTGGCAAGGGTGACATCAGCACGAGTTTCCCAGACATCGTAACCCAGAGTGAGGTTGGGTAGCAGGCTCGGTGTGCACTGGTTGATGTCTGCAGCGGCGTAAATCATCACTTGGCTGCGCAGGAACAACTGGAAATTATATCTGTAACAAAAGGATGGAAGACATGAACTTCCAGAGGATTAGTTCAGTCATGTATGTGGTGTTCTTTCAGAGAGAACATACTCACTCACTACAGTTGCAGTCTTCATGACGTCCCCAGGAGCGTCAGCGTTCAGACCAGTGTTGTAGTCCGAACTGCAGCGGAGCAGACCCACGGAGCCGAGAAGTAACCCCAACAGCAACATGGTTGCAGCTTCATCAGATGCATGTGAACCAGTTCCTGGTTTCCTTCAGGATGGATATCTGCTAAGCGATCATGAATAATTTGCATAAATAGACAGGATAACGGACGTCGGATGAAAACACTGAGCTGATTTGAATAGCTCATACAGAGGAATTTATTCCCTTCCGTGGTACGTCACAAATGTCCACGGGAAGCTGGTTTGGAACAATCTGAATGCCTTCTGATTGAGGTTAGCACTTTCCAAGCAGAAAGACCCAACGAGCCTCCCGCCTGACTTGCTTCAAGCCTCCTCATAAAGTACAGGACTTAAAAAAAGAGCGTCATGAGTTCAAAAGGTTCACTGAAAGATGAAGTTTGAGTTTCCACATTGAAAACAAAATAAAATGACATTTTTGGCCCACGGACGCTTTTGACCTGATGACTTTAGTCCTCATAGCTTCGATAACCCCGGGCGAGATGCTGATTGGATTACTGAACTCACCCTAACCCCTAGATTAGAACATATTCTAGATTAGCGTCGCCAACAATAATTGGTCCATGACCATACACGGATCCATCTTAGATGCTGCTCTGAAAGAAATTTAGACTTTCTCCACTAGATGTCAGCAAGCTCACACACTCCTGAAGAAACCCAGAGAGGCTCAGATGGAGGCAACTTTTGCTTTCTTTAAGACGTTTCACTTCTCATCTTAGAAGTTTGGTCAGTTCTGACCGGATTATGAGGGAGTTGGGTTTAGAAACTGCATCGTGAACAAGAGCCTGGGAAACTTAAAACTCCTCCACTTGAAGCAGGACCTCGTCCCTGATCCGGAGAAGGCCTTCTACCCATTTCTGACTCAAGACCATGGTCTGGGATTTAGAGGAGCCGATTCTCATCCCAGCTGCTTCACACTCAGCGGTGAACCGCTCCAGCAAACACTGGAGATCATGTTCTGATGAAGCCAACAGGACCACATCTGCAAAAAGCAGAGACCTTTCAATCTCTGAAGAAATATATTTATTTGATGATAAACAGGATAAACAAGAGCATTTTGTATAATAGAACTAATTGTAAATGTAAAATAAATATAAATCAAACAGAAATGATAAAATCTTGAATTGAACCATCACCAGGTTTACTGTGGACTTAACGGTCAACGACACCTGAAGTCATATCAGTATTTTTAGAGAACTCGGCCATAAAGAAGAAGAAGAAAATATCATTTCTATAGCGCCTCTCAAGATAAAAATCACGAGGCGCTTCACAAAAACAACAAATGTAAAAATATAAAAAAAGAATTTAGAAAATGTTTGGAAATATATTTAAAATGAGCAAAAATAGACAATTGTGATTTAAAATGTTAAGAGAGAGAGAGAGTGAACAGGAAAGAGGGAAACCAGTGGATCCTGAGGAAGGTGGAATAGGTGGGGAGAGCAGAATAAAGAGAGAGAGGTGAAGAAGGTCATACAAAAGCCAGCTTGAACAAGTGAGTCTTCAGCTGCTTTTTAAAGGAGACCACTGAGTCCACTGATCTCAGGCTCAGGGGGAGAGAGGTCCAGAGTCTGGGGGCCACAGCAGCAGATGATCTGTCACCTTTGACCTTTAGCCTGGTGCTGCACAACCAGTAGGCTTTGATCACTGGACCTCAGGGACCTGCTGGGGGTGTAGGGACTAAGAAGATCACCAATGTAAGATGGTGCTTGTCCATGTAAGGCCCTATAGACCAGAACCAGGATCTTGAAATGAACCCTGAAGTTGACTGGCAGCCAGTGAAGCTGGAGGAGAAGCGGGGTGATGTGGGTGTGTTTGGAACACACCATAAACACATTTTTAAAAATCCACGTCATGTGGGACCAGACCTAAACCACTTCTATGTTCAAACCAAGGCTGCAGCCAGAAGCCTGAGATTAGAAGACAACAAGCAGTTTGGTGGGTCTCTGCTGCCTCTATAAAAACTCCAAACATGAAAAAAATCCATCCACCCATTCCCTGTCAGCGTTTGAGTTCCTTTGTGAGATGAAGGACCGGATGAGCTGTAATTTCTTGCAGATTAATATGCTGGCACTGAGTGGCTCTCCTGGATTTCCTCGGTCTTTGGTGAACGGCCTTTCAAATGGTTGAAAGGATGTGGCGTCTGATCTGGGTGTTGAGGTCGATTCTCAGCTTAATTTTGATTTACAAGTGAATAATGTTGTTCGCTCATCAGCTGAGAAATCTTTACAAGGTGAAGTCTTTTTGCTTAACCCGTCCACGTTCCCATCAGGTGACCCCCGCCAGGACAGGGCGTGGCTAAACAGAGTTTAAAGTTTATGCCTTGGCAGGGGTGAAGTGATGCACCCCTTAAAAAATATAAAACTAAAAATACACCAGAGGTCCATCTGAGCCCATTAACAGTGCGGGCGGGTTATGAACGATTTGGAGAAGCTTATACGTGCATTTATAACTGCCCATTTAGATTATTGCAATAGTTTTTCCCACGGCGTTAATCGAAGGTGTACCTCTAGGTTGCAGCTAGTTCAGAATGCTGCAGCTCGTCTTTTGACTGGCACTTGTAGATTTGATCACATCACTCCAGTTCTTGCCTCTGCACTGGGTTCCGCTTAGGTACCGGGTGCAATTTAAGATTCTGGTTGTGGCTTATAAACGTTTAAATGGCCTTGCACCGGTCTCTGAGCTTCTCATGCAGTACGTCCCATCTCGTGGACGGAGGTCGGCTGACCAACTTGGATTGAATGTCCCTGGGGTGAGGCTACAGAGACGAGGGTTTAGGTCTTTCTCAGCGGTGGCACCTATGTTACCAGTCACCATTACGCAGGCATCATCTGCAGCCCTTTTTAAGAAGTTGTTGAACATTTATTTTTACTCCGAAGCTTTTACCACCTTGGCCTGACAGGGTGGTCCTGTTTTTACGACTTTTTGTGTCTGATTTTATTTTTGTGCTTATTTTATAATTTTTTTAATTGACTGTTGTCATTTTATTGTATTTTAAAGTGTTTATGTTAAGTACTTTGGGCAACATTGCTGCATTAAAAGTGCCAAACAACTAAACCTTTGATTTTAGAAATGATGCACCCAAAACAAGCCATTTAAAAAAGTCTTAATTTGTGATGTCACAAATGGGGAAAGTAAAAAAAGAGTCTGTTTCATTTGTAGGAGAGCACCAGCTCTACTCTGAGCCCCTCCCATGCATCTTTTAAGCCAGGGGTGCCCAATCCTGGTCCTGGAGGGCCGGTATCCAGCAGGTTTTGTGGTTTTTCTGCTCCAGCACACTTGATTAACTGGTTGAATCATCTGCAGCAGCTCATCAGGCTCTGCAGAAGCCTGTTAATCACCTGCTGATTGAAATCAGGTGTGCTGAAGCAGAATTAAAACTAAAACATGCTGGATACCGGCCCTCGAGGACCAGGATGGGGCACCCCTGTTTTAAGCCTATATAAGTCTGAGCATGGAATGGGCGTGGCCAGCTCCAGCTCGTTTTCCAGCCCTGTAACGGCTCACTCAGGGAGGTGCTGAAACTGCCAAGAATAAAACTGCACAAATCACTACGTGAGAGGGATTTTGTGCAAAGAACTTTACAAACATGTTTGGTATCAACCAAAAAGGCATTGAAACTTAAGAAAAAAGTCATGAAATGTCCTCTTTAAGTTACAACTTTTGTCTAAAAGGCATTATGAAATTTAAGGAGTGAACACAAAGTCCCACCAGCTGCAGATTAGTGTTATTCTGTGCATGTTCAGTCATTTGACCATGGCCAAGCCCTTCATCTCGTAATGCTTTCTGATGTACTCCGAGATGGCGTTCTCGTTGTTCAGCTCCTTCCTGAACACCATGATGTAACACTTGGGGGCCAAGTGACAGCCGAGGATGCTGTAGCCAGAAATAAGAATGGCTGCACAGTTTGAAGCTGGTCTGTACCTTCCTTCCAAGGTGAGAAAAAGTGGAAGGAAAATTATCCATATGATCAAAAACATCACCATGCTGATGGAGATTAGTACGGCGTTGCGGTACAAGTCGGGCAACTCCCTACCTTTGATTGCAAAGAGAAAACAAATAAAGCCTAAGAGTGAGATGTACGTAATTGTGGCTATGAAAAACTTCTGGGACTCTTTGTTCATCTCACACTGGTACAAGATGGTGGTGTTTTTAATCTCCTCGGTGGGATTAGGTGGGACCACAATCAGCCAAGATAAAGACACAACCAGCTGGATCCCAGAGGTGGTTAAAACCACAACTGCTGGCTGATTAAACTTTTTGATCCAGGAGGGAACATTCACATCAAATATGAAGCCCAGCAAAATCTGAAGCAAGTTAGACAAAATGCAGGACATGCAGAGAGAAAATCCCACACCAAACAGAGGAATCGCTACACAGGACAGTTTTGTGGGTTTTCCCAGGAAGGTGAAGGTCAGACTGAAAGTCAACAGCAGGGAAAGAAGCTCCAAGAAACACAAGTAACCGCCAATCGCTTTCACGACGGGAGTTCCAGCGTTCAGGCGGATCACAACAGCAAACGCAGTGATGATGATTATTGCAAGGATGGCAAAAAAGCATAAAGAGATGGAGACGGGGTCTTCCCATTGAAGAAAGTCTTCCGTTTTCTCCACACACTTATTCCTAAGATGATTGGGATACTCCCAGTCTCCACATTTCTCACACTTTGTACCTGCAGAGGCACGCCCAGGACACAGAACGCAAAAATCATTTCAGCAAAAATGAAAGGAGATTTGCTTCTATTTTATAACATTGGATGGAAAACTTGAATTTTTTTACATAAACATGTAAACGCTATTATTTTCACCACAGCTGGGATGTGCAAACTGCTATTGTGTAAATATGAAGAAGCACTGACCGTTTGAAACGTATCCATCATCACATCGGACACACTCATGGCAGCATTTTCGGTCCGTCATTTGAAACGTTTGTCCTGATGCACACATTTTGGCGCAATTGTAAGCGGTCACCTTTGGAAAACACAATTCACAAGCATAAGACTCCATATGCTACAATGATGAAAACAAGTTTTCAGCTTACAGTCAGCGATTTCATCTGTTTGAGGAGATCCTGAGGAAAGTTTGGAAGTGCAAGGTTTCCATTAGGCTGGTACTCTCCGATGGTTTGTATCTTCTTACTGTTTTCAGACTCAGACTGGTTCCAGTAAACAATTTCATATCCTAAACTGGGATCTCCACCATTGAAATGTAAATTTGTTACGCCTACAGTGATGTTGACTTTCTGGATTTCCTCGAGAAGCTGTGGAGCAGAAAAAACACAAACTTACACTCTTGTGAAAAGTAGCAGAAATGTGGGACGCAGAGAGTTTAGGAACCTCGTTTTGACCCATATGATCTAGAGCCCTGCACTGGAGCCCTAGGCCCGGGGGTCAGCACGGCCCGAGGGTCGGGCTGCGGGCCAACGACTGTGTAATTACCTCGGACACGGGCCGGGCCGGGCGCCTTAATTTTTAATCAAATTCATTAAAAAAAAACTGAAACACTTGAACGCAGCAGCACCTGCCTGCTTCTCACGCACCGTTAGCTCAGTTAAGGTGTGAGTGGTTTATAAACGCGCCGATATAAACGAATTCTCAAACTGCTGATTGAAACATGTGCCCCTATTCTAATACGTCATTTTATGTCCACTTTGATGTCAGAAACCATTCGTTTATTCTCATGAAAATGGCAGCGTTCCATTTTTCTGTGAACAAATTCGCTCTGCAGTTAAAAAAATACACCATTCATCGCTGTGTTCTTCTACCTGCAGAGCACATTTTCAGAGCGGCAGATTAAATTTACAAACGCTTTATTAAGTGGGGGCGTTTATTTAATTTGCTGCTCTGAAAATGCGCTCTTGTGCAGTTAGATAATTAGAACGCTGCTTTTTTTTCTAATTGCACAAGAGCGCATGTTCAGAGCAGATTAAATTTACAAACGCATCCAATTAATATAGCGTTCGTAAATTTCATCTGCCGCTCGAAAAATACGCTCTGTTATTAAAAAAAGCTGCATTGACGCTGTTTTTCTTTTTTTTTACTGCAGAACGCTTCCCACAGATAATTAGACTGCTGAGCATCCTATCACGCTAAAACATCATGAAAGGTTAAAAAAAAGTCGGGCTCGGGCCGGGCCAGAGAATCCTGAAAACCTTTTCGGACCGGGTCGGGCTGGGGCTCCACCCCCTCGGGCCGGGCCGGACCCGAGCTCAGATTTTAGGCCCGTGCAGGACTCTTATATGATCCAATCATAATGCAGAATTAGCAAAAATGATACAAACTTCACACAAGTTATAGAACGTCCAAAAAAGGATGACCAAGAAATGCAAATGTCACAACAGTATAAAATAAAATAAAAAAATTACTAGTTTCACTCTCAAATTCCACATTTGTCTAACATGCACATGAAGCAAAAACCATCAAACTGTTTTATTTTAGATTTTAATCCGAAACCACCAAATGGTTCCCGAGCGCGGCTGTGTCTGCAGCTCATCGCTCCCCCAGGGGACGGGTCAGATGCGGAGAACAAATTTCACACACCAGTGTGTGTGTGTGACAACTAATGGGACTTTAACAGTTGTGTAAAATATCTTTACCTCAAAGGTTGTAAATTCAGTCCGTGCACAGCTTTGGTCGTCACATCTCAGTACGCGTCTGAGACCTTCAGCGATGACCTGCACAGCCAGATAGATGCTGTACGATTCGTCCTGGTCAACCAAGGAGGCCAAACAGTCTGGGTCAGTGCAGTTCATAGATCTGCTGCAAGTTGTGTTCCCAGTCTGATTTTGGCAAAGTGGGAATTGATTCAGGTGGTAATCAATAAAGTGGTTCTTGGTTCCATTGAACATCGAGTGGACGTAGTCCTTAAAACCAGGAACCTCGTTCCTCTTGAAGATGAATCCAAAAACTTGTCCGATTTGATTTATTCCTGCCATCGTGGAAATTGCCAAGGAGGTGGACCATGTGTCGCTGGCAATCCATGTTCTGTTTAGGTTGTTTTCAATGACTTCTTTCAAGATGGTTTCAACATTGGCACCTTTGGTGAACATGATGATGGCCTCGGCTGTGGACATTTCAATTTTAGTCATCAGGTTCTGGAGAGTTTTGGAGGTGTAGAGGCAATCTTGGTTGAAGTTTCCAGACAGAATCTCAACAAATTCAACACAGATGTTATTTTTATCAAAAATGCTCTGAAGACCATCGCTGCCATACTTCCCATACTCATCATCGCTTCCAATAATGGCCACCGTTTTCCAATTCAACTCATTGACCAGTTCATAAATGGCCATAGTTTGAAATTCATCGCTGGGAACAGTCCGAAAGAAAGTCGGGAACTTAAATCTTTTGCTGAGCACCACACTGGTGGAGGCGTGACTAATCTGTACAAATCAAGCATAAAATTAGATTAAAACATGCGTAGACTTCGATGTTAAGAGGTTGATTTTGAAGGGGTGGAGTAATGCGTGTACCGTAAATACATACAAACGCTTACAGATCGTAAAGAGAAATTCATATTTTCTTCATCTTTGAGCAGCAGTCAGAAATAATTAAACAACAAAAAGACAAACCTGGGTAACTGAGGTCAGAGCAAGAATCCGGGAAATGGCTATGGACACTTCAGAGGAGCGTTCACCAATCAGCACCTTTGTTTCAGGTTCAGGTAAGTAGGAATCAATGCTTTCAGGTACTAGACAGCTCTGAGGGTCTGACTGGTTCTTCATCAGCTGCAGAGTTGCTCTGATGGCAAGGCTGACATCTCCACAAGTATCATAGATATCATAACCCAGAGTGAGGTTGGGTAGCAGTGCTGGCGTGCACTGGTTCACCTCTTCGATGGCGTGAATCATCACTTGGCTGTGCAGGAACAATTGGGTGTCATAGCTGTAATAAATTGACATGAAATTTTAAAAACTGGATTTAAATGCATGAAATGTGGTTTCACTGAGAACACTTACTCAATACAGACTGCGTCTCTAGCTCTCGTGGTTCTGTTGGTGTGAGAGTGAATGGGAAAAAGTCCTCCGATCACGATGTTTCCAGGAGAGTATGCATGCAGAGCGGCGTTTGTAAAGTAAAACAAGCCCAAGAAATGAATGCATTTCAACAGGAACATGGTGCACACCAACAGGTTGGTCGCACATATTCAGCTCACTAGCGTGGGAACTGGTTTCTGTATCTCACTTCTCAGAATGTCTCATCCCAAAGGCAAAGAGGATCATTTGCATTGTCACATATGTATACACCCTTCTACTGGCATCCTCAAAATAACTACCCTGCAAACCGATAACGCTGTGAGGTGAATTAGGGACAGGGAACAAAACATCTTACCTCACATCAGAATCACCTAAGGTCGTGAGCTGCTTTCAACAACAAAAGGCCTCTGTGTTCGACAGCCCAGTTATGTAATCCAATCCCATGCAAAGGTAAAAAAGCCTTTAATACAGGAAGAATAACTTGTTACGCATGCTGTAAAAACCTTTTAATTATTCAAGAGACTAAACCTTTAACTGGCAAACTAATTTAAATGATTTTTTTGGGGCGTCCGTTTTAAACATCCTGCAGGAAACAAGACACCAAATAAATGACAATGTTCACACAATGACAACAAAAGCATATTTAGAAAAAGGATGCATGAAATTATTCCAAACAGAACACTTGCAGCCAAGATTTAAATTGTGTGCGTTCTACTTTGAAAGTTTCTTTAGTGCATTGCATTTAGGAATCCCATAAAGTAATGGGAACCTGCTTGAAACCATACCTTCCTGCTAATGTCCTCGAACATGTCATCCACCTGTTCGTGTCCTGCCGATTGGACTACTGCAGGCCCCTGTATTCTGGCCTGGACCAGTCCTCCCCACACCGACTTCAGCTGGTCCAAAATGCAGCGGCCCGCTTGTTGACTGGAACCAGCAAGCGGGATCACATAACCCCGGTTCTGGCCTCTCTCCATTGGCTTCCTGTCTCTTACAGGATCCGTTTCAAAAATGTACTTTTTGTTTTTAAGTCCCTTCATGGCCTGGCCCCAGTTTACAACTCTGAGCTGCTGTCCACTTACGTCCCTGCCAGAACCATGAGGTCCAGCTCTCAAGCTCTTTTAACAGTGCCAAAAACCCGCCACAAGACTCGCGGCGACAGAGCGTTCTCTGTGGTTGGGCCCAAACTGTGGAACAAGCTACCTCTCAACATCAGGACCACATAGAATCTAGAGCATTTTAAATCCCTTCTTAAGACGCATTTTATTGATTTGGCTTTTAATGCAGGTTGACTTGAGCATCTTAATAGTTTTTAACAGTTTTTATTACAGATTGTGACTGTTGTGTGCTCATCTTATTTTAGGTTTTTACTGTTGATTTGTTGCACCTTGTACAGCGCTTTGGTGTAGCTTTGCTGTAAATGCGCTCTGTAAATAAAATTGCCCTTGACCTTTAAACAGATGCTGATGTCTCTGTGAATATCACTAAAATATGCTGCAGCTGTCAGCATATTGGCTCTTTTTAAGGCCAACTTCACAGAGATCTGTTTTTACTCTTGGTCACATGCAGGCTCCACATGAAAATAGTCTCCTACCCTTATTAGCTGCAGATAGACGGTAGATGGGTAAAGGCTCGGATTAGAAAGGTTTTCTATTACAAATTCATCAGGACAGCTCACTTTTTGATGCACTACTGTTTCTTTTTCATCTCCCACATGTCTATAAAACTCACTTATTCATATTAATGGATGATTCTAGATTCAAAGAGCCCCACCTGGTGGCTGAGTTATGCGTGAACATACAGTCAACGGAGACTTCACCTGGAATAAATACATTCATGTATGGTTTTACACCACAGCTACGATAATGCTTAACAGACTAAAAAGTTTAGCTACAAGTTAAAATACATTAGTTAGTAAACAATACCCAAGTATTTACTGAGTACTATTCTACTTTGGTAGTGTAATTACACCTATTGAACTTTAAGTGGAGCAAAAGTGCTAATTATAGGATTCGAGTTTGCAGGAACATCCTTTTGTGTATTAGGATTTGCATATTAGGCTCCAATATGGCCGTAGATCCCCCCTCCCCCCCCATTTAAAACAAAAACCATGTATTCTTTCACCTTTTGTGCCATCAGTAATTTATGTTTTAATATATTTCACATCGGGACATTTACATCTGTTCTATGAACATTCAGCCTAAATCTTATTTCTTTAACCCTCCCACTGTCTTTATGGGTGACCCCGCGAGGAAAGTTGACCATTGAGCAGGACTGGTGGTTTATTCTTTGGGTCCATGCACCCATCAGGACAGTAGGAGGGTTAAGCCACCTGATACTTAAGCAAAAGGTTTAAAAAAGGATTTTATAAAAGGAATTTATGATGCAATAACTCTCACATCATTTGCATTTAATTCTTCAGCCGACTGAAACTGTAAAGAAACACAAGCAGCAGCTACATCTGCATACATTAAACGACTGCACGCACAGTTTCTGCTGCAAGAAAAAAACTGAAACGCTTGTTAAAAACAAATCTCCTGCAGAAGTTCAGTTATTAAATATGAAATCAAAGTAGCTCGTCATTACAGTAAGTCCCACAAAGGCCACTGGCGCGGTGATTCAGAACTACCTCCAAGTACTGACAAAACTTTTAATTCATCTAAAAAAACAGTAGACGAAGTAAAAGAGTCCTGAGAGGGGGAGGAGTTATACATTCACTTTCTGAGCTTAACACGAAATCACACAATCGTAAACTGAAACTGATTGACTCGACGTGTGAGCAGAACAAAATAAGCTTTGAATTCAAGCAAAATGGATGCTAATGAATGACTCAGCAAAAAACAAACAGGAGATGGTGCTTGGTGGATTGTGATGGCTGCAACTTTTGAAGAATTACAAAAACAAAAAGGATTTGTGTGCATTATGATCAGAAGGAATCCTCCATGGGCAGCACAAAGGTCTCCTTCAACTTCTTAAATTTGGTATTTGAATTTTGGGAATTTTAGTCATTCCTCAGAAATAAACAAGTAAATTACATTAGATACAAGCTCTGTTTGACAGTTTTTAAAGAAAATAAAACATACATAACTAAATAACCAGCAGCCCGGTCTGCTGCAGTTATTTCAATTTATTTGTTTTGTTCAGCAAAATAATAAAATTACATAAAAATAGCAATAAAATGTCCTTTTTTTTTTTGCTCGCCGTCATTTCTTATTTAATATATTATTTTATTTTTTCCCCGTTTTTATGTCCAAGGTCAAATTGCTCTAATGCCTTAAACATGCTGTGTGTGTGTGTTGTATCACGGTGAAATGTATTTTTGCTAATACATTTGGGAAGTGTTTTGGTTGTTCACATGGACGTAATTTTGGGGGGGACATTGAGTTACAACTCAGGGAATCCCTCTCAAGAGTTCTCAATCAGGTTTAAATGTTTTAAGGAGACAAGATCGGTTAATTTCCAGTTTCCCTGCTACGTGTTAAGCAGAGTGAATGAAAGGCCTTGTTACGTGTGAGCAAACAGAACACAATAATGATCACTTGCATGTGATCACGATCATTTAAACACCTACAGAATTACTATCTTACCACAGACAGTGTCTTCCTCTCATAATGCTTCCTGATGTACTCGGCAATGACGTGCTCGTTGTTCAGCTCCTTCCTGAACACCATGACGAAACACTTTGGGGCCAAGTGACAGCAGAGGATGCTGTAGCTAGAAATGAGAACGGCTGCACCGCTTATAGCTGGTTTATGTCTCCTGTCCAAAGAGAGAAACAGTAGAAGCCCACATGGACATGTCCCATCCATTCTGAGGAATAAGTGGCATGATAGATGAGTGACTGAGTCTTTCGGCTACTTCTGCAACAGAAACCTTGGTTTAACTAATAACTTAATTCCTTCACAATAAGAGTCCTAAAAACCAACTCAAAAAATCAAAAGCTTTTATAAATTGAGTTTTACTGGTAAACATACAGATGCAAGTATATTTGAGACCCTTATTCTGAAGGACTGGAGGAAGTAGCTTGGGTTCTGCATCGTGGCTTGCTGTAGAAGGCTGCTCCTTGTTCAACAAATGCTTTTATAATAACTCGAGCTTTAGTTAACAAGCTTCATATAACAGCTGTCTCTGACAAAAGCACAGCAAAGAAACTGCAAAAATCATCATTATTTGTTGATATAAATTTAGTTGCCCCTTCCATGCTTTTCTAACTAGGATAAACACACTAAAGCTACCCTGGCTAGCTGTGGCCTCTTATATTAAATCTGAGAAAAGTACAAGAATCTCTGAACAACCCTCACCTCAGGTCTTGGAGTCCGGATTGGACCTTAGTTCTCTCCGCCTTGTGGGCAGTGGTCCTGGAGCAGATAAATAAGGGGTTGGAGCGGAGACCAGAGAAGGATTAGTGTAACCATGCTGTGTGCAGACATGACTTCTCCATTCATCTGGAAGCTGGCGGTCTTTGTTGGAACTATGGGAATGGTTTCTCTTGGATCTTCGCTGCAGCAGAAGCAACAGAGAGCGAACGGTTTCTACCGGAGGCTTGAAGAGCGAAGAGAGCCCAGTGAAGGTTGGAGGCATCCTAATAGGAATGACTTAACTCTTTTTCTCCTGGAAATACCAGATTTTTCATATAAATGTACTGATTTTAGACCATTTATCTTCTACTCAGGGGCGGATCTACAAGGGTGGCATAGGGTGGCAGTTGCCACCCTAAAAGAAAGCCTTGCCACCCCTGCTGCCACCCCAGCTGGCAGCTATAAATTAACGAAAAATCTATGTTTTTCAACTCTCAGGCTCATAAAGACCTATTTGCAGTCATCCTTGACAGAGAAAAGACTATCAAGCTAGGCTGTCCTCAGCATTCAATCAAAACGGGCACAATCTTTGGATCTTGATGAATTTGTAAAGCGTTTTGTGAGCAACATGAAAACTGCCACATTCAGCTGTTGTAGGAAGGACATAATTTTATTATGAGTTTTATTTTCATGATGGGCCTTTAAGCTTATTAAATGAGGACCCAAAACAAAGGAATATGTAAATACTGGGAAAAGAAAAAGGAAAACATGTTTCTGAGTGAAGAATAAAACCAAATTACAATATTTCACTGCAGTGAAATATATATGTGTAGATCCACCCCTGCTTCTACTGAATAAAAAGAGATGGGAAACTGCCTTTTATGTGGTACTAAGCACACGTTACAGCAGGCTAGTGCACTGCTGTTTTTAAATGTTCTTGTTTCTCATTAAAGGTGCATTATGGAAGTGTGACAGCCAAAACATGTATAGAAATAATAAATGTCTTCTTCATATGTTCTCCTGCAACGCCCTGGTCCTGTAGAATGAGCCCTGGCATTTTTACTGTGATTGCCTGTTTTTCTGTAAAATCACAGAAAAAGAGAGATGCTCGGGTCGAGCAGGCTGCTTCATGCGCGTTCACGCTCAGGCATCGCCCGTAGCATTTGCTATCCGTAGCTTTAGCAGCAGAGAGAGGCAGTGCCACTTTGTCGCTGTTCCTAACGCCTAGTGACAAAGCTAGCTACATTTCTGAGGACCCTTAGCTACTTTCTGTAGAACTTTCTTCTAGATATTTCCTGCAAATTAGCAACAAAATAGCCATTTTCACTCCGAACCGTTCTTTGAACGTTGTTTCAGCTGTCATCAAGGATATAAATGTTACAAATAAAAAGGACGTCACTGGTGCTTTAGCTCACCTAGTAAGACGTCTGACTCTTATGCAGAAGACCTGGGTTTGATTCTGGATGTGAACATAGTTTATTTAGAGTATCTTTTTTACATGAATGGTATATTTTTTACAGTAAGATGCCCAAATTTTTATTTGAGACTCGCCGAACGACATTGAATTCACAGATAAAAAAGATGTGGGTTCAACTTTCATTTTGGAACAATTTTTCAAGCAAGGGAAGGGAATGATCTGAGCATGCAGGAGGACTGACCCATCTTAAACCTATGTCGGCTGTGCTGAAGAGAAAGGTACAGAACCAGATTATTTAATTAATTAGCTGCGCGTTCTCCTGTCCTCCGGGCCACACACACACACACGCACGCACGCACGCACACACACACACACACACACACGACTGCCAGCTGTTATTTTAGTTAAGGAGTGTGCACGTACAGCATGAGCGCCTCATGCACGAGCCTACTATTGAATCTGCTGTTACGCTTTTGGCCTGAGGGGGCAATCGCGAGCATAAAAATTCAAAAGTCCGAAAAGTCCCTTTAAAGTGACCTTGGGTTTTAGAAAGGCAACCTCAAAATGTATTAATATTACTATTGATCTAAACCCCACCCCACTCTAAATCTGTCTCCATTTATTTAAGCAGGCAGTCCTAATGCCCAGATCCAAGAGTCCCAGCCTTTTCCACAGAGGAGCCAGCAGAGCTCACCATCTGCATCCTGGCAGCCTGCTGGAGATGCTCCTGCATCCAGTGGAGCCAGTTCAGGTAATGGACTTCAGCAATCAGGAAACACAGATACTGTAAATAATCCATTTTCATTTTATAATGAGCAGTTTAATGTTTAGTTATGCTTATGCATTTTCCAGGGTTTAGCTTACAAAAGCACCACTCCCTTTCAGTGTGTTTCTGCCTTCAGGAGAAGGAAACTCAGTTTGAAACAAAAACATCAATTTACAATATTAGGTTTTCTGTTTTATCTCATAATTGCAGTTGTCACATATAATTTGTTGGCAGTTGGCACAGCACCAAAAAAGCTTTGAAAAGGAGTATTTGGCTCACCTATTACCTTTCCTGTTCCTTTATCATGAGGCACCCTACCCTGGGTCAGGAGTGTTTATATTTAAATACGAATATCAAATGAAAATTATTATAACTATTATAAATGAGGGGCAAATGTGAGGAAGGAAGGAAGTTTAGCTAAATATTCAGTGAACTCAACTCGTCAAAATAAAACAGGAAGTGTGGATAATGCAAAATCAACTTAAACTAAAAAAATAGAAAAGCTGGATCACAAAATTAGGCATCAACGGATGGATTGCTTTCAAAAATATCTTAACAATTGCATCAAAAACCCTTTTTGTTCTTGTACAGGAACAAGTTCCAACTGCAGAAACCGACCAATTGACCTGGTCTTCATCATAGACAGCTCCCGCAGCGTTCGCCCTTCAGAGTTTGAAAAGGCCAAAGAGTTCCTTCAGATCATGGTGGACAGTTTGGCCATCGGCTCAGACGCCACTCGCGTCGGCCTGGTTAATTACGCCAGCACAGTAAAGATTGAATTTCTCCTCAGCACATACTTCGACAAGTCCTCCCTGAAGCAGGCACTGGGCCGCGTCGAGCCCCTCGCTTCAGGCACCATGACAGGGGTGGCCATCAAAACCGCCATGGAGAAAGCCTTCACCAAGGAAGCGGGGGCCCGAGCCGCTTCCATGAACATCGCCAAGGTGGCCATAATAGTGACAGACGGAAGACCCCAGGACAACGTGGAAGAGGTGTCAGCAGCAGCCCGAGCGTCTGGGATCGAGATCTACGCGGTGGGCGTAGACAGAGCCGACATGGCGTCCCTCCAGCTGATGGCCAGCCAGCCACACGAGGACCACGTCTTCTACGTGGAAACCTATGGAGTCATAGAGAAGCTGACTGCCAAATTTAGGGAAACCTTGTGTGGTAAGGATGACGAGAACGGGAATGCAGATGTTCCAATAGAAGCCGGAACTGATGAGAACGGATTAGGCCTAGAAGGCATCAAAGACCATTACGGAAATAAAATTGAGCGCGACGATAGAGGAAACGATGGTACGTCAGATCCATCCGTTTGTATTCACCTGTGGTCACATGGCCAGCAGCATACTGGGAAGCAGTCACTGGTCTTCTTTGATCTGAAGCACAGAAAGCAGTCATGATATTCGGAGATATGTAAAGAAAAGATGTCCACTAACTTTTGTCTTTGAATAAGTCCAGTGGTATTAATGCACTAAGCATTAAAGACGTCCTCACTCACTGACTTGTAAGAAGAGAACACACCGATGAGTTTCTGTCTCAGCAAAATGAGCCCGACCATGTCTGAAACCTACGATGATGCTGTCCGTGTTGTTCGCAGGAGCAGCTGCACAGCAGTTTGTGCTGCAAGCTCTGCTTCGCTCAGTCATCCAGAGGTCCGCTCTGCAATTTGAGCTTCTGCAAACTGCCATTTATAACCAGGTTAAATGCAACTAAAACGTTTTTGAGTGTAACTGCTTAGATAAATTAATTTCACAGAATTACCAGAACGATCACTTTTAACTCAGAATAGGAGCTCAACGCCTTTGTTGCATCCGTCCTAATTAGAGAGCAGAATGACTTTATTTGGTGTTTTAATGATAAAAATGGTTCATATGATTTTAAAGTGTCTGCTGCTATGCTAAACTAAACCAGCACCAAGACAGAAAAACCAAACTATTAACTTCTAGTTTGGGAGAAGATGATAAAAGGTGATGCATGCCTTCTTTTGTTTGCTTTTATCTCGCGTTGAACATATTAAACAGTTCCTGACCCAACCAGAAGTTCCAGTGATAGAAATGTTAAATCTGGGTGACATCAGAAATCCAAAAGTGCGTTTTTCCATTTAAAATCACTCTTATTCAGTTTAAAACACCAGTTACTGAATATTCAAAACCTCGTTTTGGAAGAACTTTTGCCGTTTTCCCTCTCTTTCAATACAGATTCACTCAAAGTTTTCATATTCCTGCAGACGTAATGCAGAATCCAAATAAATCCAATAGATCCATGCATCTAGATTTCTTTTTTTATGCTGATGAGTTAAAAACGGCCCTTGCTGTGATTGGAGAACCTTTTTGGAAAAGCCGTGAGAGGGAATGCAGAAGTTTTCCAGAGAACGTGCAGCAGCTGCTGGATCTGCAGGCTGAGGCTACGCATGCTAGTTATGCTATATCCCTAATAAGGAATATATTGCATACAGCACATAAACACATTACTGCCGCTGGTGGGCATGTTTCAGTGTGAACGACTCACGTTTAACAGCAGCATGCTGAAGAGCCTCTTCATCAAGATGTTGTGACCTAAAACCAAACTCACTGGACCACCTAAACATGCCCCCGTCTTCACCATTAACCCATAGATCTTGAGGCTGATCGCAGAAATCAGACTAACTTGCATGTGGTGAATGATTCAGTTACTAACAAACTGATCCAGACGTAGACCACAGAAAAGACCGATTTGATCCAGTTTAAGCCAATCAGACCAAGAGTTTCTCTGCAGGTTTCTCTTCAGGGTTGGATGCTTGTGCTCAGGGACACAACTGCCAGCACATTTGTGTCAGCAATGACGAATCCTACGCCTGCAAGTGCCGCTCGGGATACATCTTAAACCCAGACAAGAAGACATGCTCCCGTAAGAACCTTCATGTTTTCTGTTTCAGAGTATTACTCAGGATTCGTTCTGGCCTTGGGTGGAAAAACCTTTTCTCTTATTCCATGTTCAGGTTCAGATGCTTGTGCTGGAGGACATGACTGCCAACAGATTTGTGTCAACCACGGCAACTCGTACACTTGCAAGTGTCAAACGGGATACGATTTGAACTTGGACCAGAAAACCTGCTCTCGTAAGAATTTCTTTTGTAAAACAGAATTTTCCTCAAATAAATGTGAAAATTTCTATTTTTATGTATTTTATTATAAAATTAACATTTCAGCTAAAATCAAGGTAAACTTAATTCTCATACATTTGTATTTTGTTCTTATGAGCTTTCTTCCATTGAAAATTATTACAGAACAAAGTAAATGCACAAAAAAATGACATTCCCACACACACACACACACACACACACACACACACACACACACACACACACACACACACACACACACACACACACACACACACACACACACACACACACACACACACACACACACACACACACACCCTCTGCAAATGCCAAGAAGGCTTTGTGATGAATGCAGACCACAACATGCTCTAGAACAGAACATCTGAAACGCAACATCATCCCTTTTGTGCGTTTTGGCTCCTTTCTTACTGCTTAGGATGATAAAAACTTCTAGTTATTTCTAGTCTACATATAAAAGCTGGTTTTTTTAAGCTAAACACATGAGCAGCTTTGGTTTACAAGGGATTTTACGCCATTCCCATGGAGGAATGTACCACTATTCCAATGGCATGGGAGGAAAATTATAATAATAATAATGCATTGAACTTGTATAGCGCTTTTCAAGACACTCAAAGACACTCTCACATTCACACACTGCTAGTGATGGTAAGCTACTTGTAGCCACAGCTGCCCTGGGGAGGTCTGACAGAGGCGAGGCTGCCATTTGGCGCCGTCGGCCCCTCTGACCACCACTAACACTTAAATAAATAACTTACCAAATAAAATAAGTTGTAATTGCAGTTTTGAGAAATTTGTTTGACTGCTTCTGGCTTGTTTATTGATGAAGAAAAGCAATCAAACAGGCCTCTGACTGACAAAAAACTCCCACAACTAATCTGGTTACCATGCTTTGAGCTGGTCTAGCATGAGATGCTGTTAACTGGATTCTGGACATGCATGCTGGACCAGCATCCCATCCCGGACATGCATGCTGGACCAGCATCCCAAACACAACACATGCCGTTTTTTTCAGCAGGAATATCACGTATGGCCCTTTTTTAGGTTCTGACCCGTGTGCTTATGGACACGACTGCCAGCACATTTGTGTAAACAACGGTACCTCTCACCGCTGCAAATGTCGAGAAGGCTATGCGTTGAATCCTGATAAGAAAACATGCTCACGTAAGCTTTTGAGTTTTTCGTCCGTTTGACCAAATTATTAAAACTGAATAAACAGGAACTAAAGTCTTTCTTCTCAGGTGCAGAAAGATGTTTGCAGGGACATGACTGCCAACACATCTGCGTCAGCATGGACGACTCATTCGTATGCACATGCAGACCCGGTTACGTGTTGAATGCAGACAGGAAAACGTGCTCACGTAAGAATCACGTTTTCAGATCTCATCGTGTGATTTTTTTAAACTTGGGAATGCATAATTAGTTAAAGAGCAAGACACCCCCTACCAGAGTATTACTCCACTCCCACTTCCTGTTTGAAAGATGTAACAAATGCTGTTGCCTAGCAGACAGAGAGGGCAGAGCCGCTAACAAATACACACACACACACGACATTGTGACATCATATGGTACCAGCTAACGTTCTAGATTACCTCTTAGCCAATAGCGATGGCAGATTTAAATTCAAATGCAGTGCAGAGTTTTTACCTGACAACAGCACAACACTGACAGTTTCAGGCAGAAAATTTAAATTTTAACTAAAATACACTTAAGTGCAAAACTATTGACGACACGTGTCTGCAGCATGATTAGACACACATTTATTTAGTTTATCAGGAAAAAAAGTTGATTTGGGGGTAGCGATGGGTACCGAATTCAGTACTTTTTAAGGTACCGACCAAATTCCATAGTACCGACTGAGCACCGATTCACGTCATTTGAAACGGAGCCTTGTTTCGGTACCCGTCCTTCATAACGAGAACTAAATGTGACGGGTAACTGGGTGATGATGAAACCAGCGACAACGATCTAAGTGAGACATCCTCATCTTAATCTGCTCCAGTAGGTAAATAAAATGTTTAAGATAACGTTAGCTTGATTTGTTAGCTTCCGTTTCGCTAATGGTGCGTTCGCTTTCTCCTCAGAACTCCGAATTTCCGACTAGAAGAACATGAACGCGCTCTAAAGTTTGGCTTCACTTTACTAAATGCGACGGGTGATTGGGTGAAGATGAAACCAGCGACAACAATCTAAGTGTGAGGCATCATCGTTTTAATCTGCTCCATCAGCTAAATAAACTGTTTAAGATAACGTTAGCTTGATATGTTAGCTTCCATTGCCACCGTTGTTATCAGCTAATGGTGCGTTCGCTTTCACCTCGGAAATTCTAACTTCCCGGTAGGAAAAATCAAATGAAAAAGGACGGCAAAAGGAATGAAGATACACAGTAAATTTAGATCACAGTAAAGATGTTTGCTTCAGTTTAATTATCAGCTTATAAAACTACAAGGACGATGTTTAAATACAAACAGTTGTGTGTTATTTATCGTGATTTTATCAAATATTGTTATATATTGAGAAAAATATAGATTTAATTATAAAAGAGAATTAAAATATTAAACACTCATTAGTACCGAATTGATTCAAATGTCAAAGGTACCCATCCCTATTTGGGGGTGACTTGCTCTTTAAATCAGTGAACAGTTTCTTTAGGAATGGCATTAAGTGTTTTCAGGATCGGACGTGTGTGCTCAGGGGCATGATTGTCAGCAGTGGTGAATCATAGTGTCGAGAGGGATTTATACTGAACCTAGGCCAAACAACTTGCTCGCGTAATTTTCACCTCACATTTGTGTCTGTGCCGTCAACTGCTACGTTTAACCGTTCTTACAGAACCTCTTCTTGGAAACAACCACTGCAAATCTGTAAGATGCCTCCAAAGGTTGTCCAAAAAGCCGAGTGATGTTCTGATGAGCTATTCTCCTGTTCAGGCTCAGATGCATGCGCTCAGGGCCATGATTGTCAGCACCTGTGTGTCAGTAATGGAGCATCATACGTCTGCAAGTGCCGAGTAGGATATGTGCTCAACATGGATAAGAAAACATGCTCACGTAAGAACACTTCCATTCAAACACAGCCTCGGTACCTCTTCATACTGGTTTTCTTAGAACCGTTCAAATTTGGCTTTTTTAGCGATATCCGAGGTACAAATCAGAGGCGAGCTGTTCAAATATCATGAATAATCGAGTAATAATTCATCATTTGGCCAAGGATTCAATGAGTAATGTTTTTGGATTAAGTTTAGTCTTCTTATAGGTTGGGATGCATGTGCTCAGGGTCACGACTGCCAGCACATTTGCCTCAACAACGGTGAATCTTACAACTGCAAGTGTCGAGAAGGATACGTGCTGAATGCTGACCAGAAAACGTGCTCACGTAAGGGTTTTTAGCTTATTTCATCACGAGTGTTCGCTCATCTAAGCCCAGCAGATTCCCAAATGGCTCAAGGTAGTACAGCCATCAGTTTGCTCAGCCGAAGCGGTTTTCATCTCAAAGCAAGATTGTTAAGATTCCCAAATGTTGCAGGGAAAATGTTTTAATAAAGTCTCCTCTGTTGACCGCAACCTTAAAAAAGTCCTCAGTAAATATCAGAAGATGCAAACACGATCCCTTTTGCAGCAGCTCGGCTCAAAGCGTGCACTTTTATTGTAAATATCGAATATTTATGTCTTCTCTTTTACGTCCTTCAGTTATGGAAAGCTGACAGTAACCAAGACCTCCGAGTCCAGCCGCATAAACTGGTCCTGCACTGAACAGAACATAGTCGAGCACTGGAAGAAGTTACAGATTGCTTCATTTTGTGTCTTTTTAAATGTTTTACTAGAAGGCCGTTTGTATATTTTGATTAATTTGTGTTTGTTGTCTTACTTCATTACAGGTTCAGCATTCTTAACTGATAGAAAAATGATATCTAATCCTCCTCACAAACAAAAAGTTGCCTTTTTGATGATTTGGGGAAAACAACCTGATTTCATCTAACACTGATGATCTCTGATGAAAATGAGAAAACTAACGTCGTACATGTTTAACTGAAGCAGTGGCTAATGAAAAACAAAAATCGCCATCTTTTCTGACTTCCTATGTTTTTGTGTCTGTTTCAGAGGAAATGAGGAGTGAAATAACACAAGATGCCTGCATGTGTGAAGCTCAGATTGTATTCCAGAAAAAAATGCACTCCGCTATTCAGGAGCTGAGCAGGAAAAATATCCTTTTTTAACAGCAATGCAATCTTAATAAAGCCATTGCTCTGGGTTGACGATGGCTGCATCCCATTTAGTTTAAGCATGTTCTGCTAAACAAGCAATTTGAACGTGTGCAGATATGGAATGCAGCCCTCGCTAGTCTCTTCTTTAAAGAGCAAGTCACCCCCTACCAGAGTATTACTCTACTCCCACTTCCTGTTTGAAAAAAATGCAACAAATGCTGTTGCCTAGCAGACCGAGAGGGCGGAGCCGCTAACAAATACACACACACACGACATTGTGACATCATATGGTACCAGCTAAATGGTAAATGGTCTATATTTGATAAAGCACCTTCTAGAGTCCTGGAACCCCTCAAGGTGCTTTACAACACAATCAGTCATTCACCCATTCACACACACATTCCACACTGATGGAGATGAGCTACAATGTAGCCACAGCTGCCCTGGGGCGCACTGACAGAGGCGAGGCTGCCGAGCACTGGCGCCACCGGTCCCTCCGACCACCACCAGCAGGCAACGTAGGTTAAGTGTCTTGCCCAAGGACACAACAACAGCGACAGACTGAGCGGGGCTCGAACCTGCAACCTTCCGATTGCGGGGCGAGCACTTAACTCCTGTGCCACCGTCGCCCTAGGGTACCTCTTAGCCAATAGCGATGGCAGATTTAAATTCAAATGCAGTGCAGAGTTTTTACCTGAAAAACGGCACAACACTGACAGTTTTAGGCAGAAAATTAACATTTTAACTAAAATGCACTAAAGTGCAAAACTATTGACGACACGTGTCTGCAGCAGGATTAGACATGCATTTATATAGTGTATCAGGAAAAAAAAAGTTGATTTGGGGGTGACTTGCTCTTTAAAATCAAACTTGTTGGTGTAAAACATTTTGGAAATGTGCAATGCCGTTGTCCTTCTTTGACGTTTTAAAAACACGTTTTCCTTGACACTTTGATCACTTGATAAACTTTCAGATAAAGTGAGTGAAATCGAGGGCAACTTCCAGCATTAAGAACAACCGTGGCAGGAGGAGACGACTTCCAGAGCGCACAGTAATCTCAACAAGAAGTCATAATCTGTACAAATCTAGTCTTTGTGTTTCAGTTCAAATGCACACAGGGCTGTGTTATAAGTGTTAAACAATTATTTTTCTAAACTGTTCATTTTTTTCTCTTTTGCTGCTGTGAACGTACCAACCGGAACAATTTAAAAGCATTTGTCCCTCCAGATAATCTCTTATGCAACAAGAACATTGTGTTAATGTCAGACTGCTGCAAATGGACCCAAAGCCTGACTAACTACTTTAGCTGTAGTTCGTTTCTAGCTGGGAGGTCATGGAGCGCAAATAGCGGCTATTTCATTTGGCATTTTGGTTTTACAGCTTGGACGGTTTCCACACAAGTAGACGCCCTCTGGTTTTGTTTTGTTCTGCTGGTGTGCACTAGAAGACACCAACTACTTGTGTTTTATCACAACAGACGAGACTGCATGTCAAAAATAAAAATGACGTTTTGAACTTTCTATAATCTGTGTTTTCATTCTTACTTACCCCCCTATTAAAGACCTGTGTTCACATATCTGGACATTTTTCTGGCTGGATAGAAGAATCAAATTTGAACAAAAGTGCAACATATTAAAATAAATGTTTGAGTGTTAAGGTATTGAAACATAAGGGCTTGGCTCAGCCCAGACAGATTAAATTTAAATGTTTATTAAATAATTAACAACTTTCTGCATTACATACAGAGGTGATACTGTGTGTTTTTAGGTGCAAAACTTAACAGACGTTAAAATCAAATTTAAAATAAACTAAAATTTATTTGAAAAAGAAAGGAAAGTTAAGGCGGTTCTAGATAGAAGACCACGTTTGTCTTAATGATCTTGTTTCCAAATTATGAATAATTTTGTGGTTCTAATACGCATTTATTTTTTGCGTCGAATTCTCAATTCAGTTCAAAAATACTTTATTGATCCCAGAGGGAAACTGATTGCTGTAGTAGCTCAGAATAATAATAATAATAATCAAGTCATCAAAGAGGTGTTGTATATTACAATGGCTGTTGGCAGGAAGGATCTCCAGTAGCGGTCAGTGTTGCAGCCAAACTGAAGAAGCCTCTGACTGAAGACACTCTTCCGTTGTCGGACAGTCTTGTGAAGAGAATGCTCAGGGTTGTCCATCATGTTCTTGATTCTCTGGAGAATCCTTCTTTGCATCATCTCCTCCAGCGGTTCCACAGTCGTCCCCAGAACAGAACCAGCCTTTGTCATTAGGCTGTTGAGCCTTTTCAGGTCCCTGCTTCTGATGCTGCTACCCCAACAGACGATGGCTGAAGAGATCACACTCTCAACAACAGACTTGTAGAAGATCTGCAGCATCTTGCTACAGACATTGAAGGACCTAAGCGTCCTCAAGAAGTGCAGTCTGCTGTGTCCCTTCTTGTAAACGGCTTCGCTGTTCTTTCTCCAGTCCAGTCTGTTGTCCAGGTGAACTCCAAGGTATTTGTATTCCTCAACCACCTCCACTTCTTCTCCCATGATGGAAACAGTGTTTGACTCCGCCCTGTTTCTTCTGAAGTCTAAAATCATCTCCTTTGTTTTGTTCACGTTCAAGGTCAGATGATTGTTTCCACACCATGCCACAAAGCGCTCCACCAGCTCTCTGTACTCAGCTTCCTGTCCATCTCGGATACACCCGACAACTGCAGAGTCATCTGAGTATTTCTGTAGATGACAGGTCTGATTTGTACTGGAAGTCTGAGGTGTACAGGGTGAAAAGGAAAGGTGAGTGTACAGTCCCCTGTGGTGCTCCGATGTTACTGATCGCCTGGTTTGATGTGCAGTTCTTCAGCCTCACAAACTGTGGTCTGGTTGTCAGGTAGTCTTTAATCCAGGCGATAGTTGAGGCCCCCACCTGTGTCTTCTGGAGTTTCTGGCAAAGTACATCAGGCTGGACTGTGTTAAATGCACTGGAGAAATCAAAGAACATGACCCTCACAGTGCTGCCTGCTTTGTCCAGATGACAGTGGATTGGTTGAAGCAGCTGGATGATGGCATCTTCAACTCCAACTCCATGGCGATAAGCAAACTGCAGCGGGTCCTGATATGTTCTAGTTTGCTTATTCAGGTGGATCAACAGGAGTCTCTCCAGGACCTTCATGATGTGGGATGTCAGGGACACCGGTCTGTAGTCGTCATTGACTGATGGGCGAGTTTTCTTAGGAACTGGAACAAGGCAGGATGTCTTCCACAGGACTGGAACCTTCTCCTGGGCCAGGCTGAGGTTGAAGAGGTGCTGCAGAATCCCACAGAGCTGCTCTGCACAGGCCTTCAGTACTCTGGGGCCGACACCATCAGGACCTGCAGCCTTGTTCCTGTTCAGTCTCTCCAGCTGCCTCTTCACCTGACTTCTAGGGTTAGGGCGAGGCATGATTAAAATCACCAGATATAGCCACAAATGCATTGGGGTGCTGCGTTTGTAGCTTAGCTACAACGGAACTGATGGCATCACATGCATTTTCAGCAATTGCTGAAGGTGGAATAAAAACGGTTGCCAAGACAACACTGGTGAACTCTCTTGGCAAATAATATGGGCGACAACAAGAGTTCAACATCTGGGCTTAAGAGACGACATTTCACTGAAACATGGCCTGGATGGCACCATCTGTTGTTGACAAGCATTGCCACTCCACCTCCTTTTCTTATCCCACTCCTCTTCAGATCTCTGTCTGCTCGTACAGTCAGGAATCCTGGCAGGGAGACGCTGGAATCGGGGATATGGTCCTGCAGCCACGTCTCAGTGAAACACATAACACTGCACTGCAGATAATCTGGCTGAGTCCTTGTAATGGCTTGGAGTTCATCCATCTTGTTGGCCAGTGATCTCACACTGCCCATTATGATCGATGGAAGAGATGGTTTGAATTTCCTCTTTCTCTCCATTTTGCTCCCGCTCTGCATCCACGCTTCTTACATTTTGGCTCATTTGGGATTTGTGGCTTCAGTTGAGGTATTATTTCTGCCTTCCCAATGTTAATCAGCTGCTCCCGATTGTAAACGGGCTTGTTGCCATGGTTACGCATCATAACAATTACTCAAAAAGTGAATAAAATGCTGAAAAAATACTCTAAGCTTCGCAGCATCAGAAACAGAAAAGTAAAAAGGTAAAAAAGCAACTGTTTTTCTTAAGAAACTAGAAAAAAAAATGTCCAAAAAAAGGCAAAACTTGCAGAGCTACTCCAACATGCAGCCACCCAGAGCAGCGCAGAATCAAATGCTGCAGGTTAAGATTTTTTTTTTTTAGCTTTGTAAAAAATAATGCTCACTTTCCATATTATCATGAAAAACAGGAAGCTTTTTCTGAGATGGTGTAATGAATCAAAAGGGTCAATTTTCACCATCGCATTGACACAGTAGCCTTTCACACACACCAGAAATGCAAAGTCAGGGTTACACCAGCTGGAGGATCCAGATGCACAAATCAACCTTTTTCTCACTTTTTGTTCTTCAACGCAGACATAAATAAACTGTCATGGTCTCCCGCAAAAGCCTCATCTCTCTGCCCAGACTACTGGATCCCTCACTCTGAATAAAAGTGAATCAACACAAATCCTACAAGGCTTTACAACTTATTAATTAATTAATCATATGTGATGAATAAACAAGATGTTCAAATTAAATGTTTGAATAACCTGTGCTTAAATCAATTAATTTAAAATGAATATTGTTCTTACAATGATCCATTTATAGCACAAATCACTATGTTTGATTTAACAAGTTAATCATTGTTTACACTCATACATTACAATGAGATACTCATTAAGGTTAAAAACATTTTTGTATCTGAAGGAAGGCGTGGCCTTCTAAGGGATGTTGGTAAATACTCAGAAACGTGTCAAATTCTGATTTGGCAAACTTGGCCAGAGATCATAACAAAGTTTTTAACAAAACAGGAATTACTTCCCGAGTAATTCAGTTTCTAGTGGAGTTCCGAACCGGCCAGTTCGGAGCAAGCATCCTTGAGTTATCCCTTTTGACATACAGTCAAAACCTGTTTGCACACTACAAGCTGACACTGCCAGATGACTCCATGAGAGCCACATCCACTTTGGACGCAGACAAGCATTCCAGCTACTGTTGTGACCTGGAGACATCGCAAGACTCGACGGGTCATATTCAATTCAATTAAATTCAAATTCAAATTCAAAAATACTTTATTAATACCAGAGGGAAACTGATTGCTGTAGTAGCTCAGAATAATAATAATAATCAAGTCATCAAAGAGGTGTTGTATATTACAATGGCTGTTGGCAGGAAGGATCTCCAGGAGCGGTCAGTGTTGCAGCCAAACTGAAGAAGCCTCTGACTGAAGACACTCTTCCGTTGTCGGACAGTCTTGTGAAGAGAACGCTCAGGGTTGTCCATCATTTTCTTGATTCTCTGGAGAATCCTTCTTTGCATCATCTCCTCCAGCGGTTCCGAAACTGCCGAAACTCTGGCTGAGTCCTTGAAAGGGCTTGGAGTTCCTCCATCTTGTTGGCCAGTGATCTCACGTTGCCCATTATGATCGATGGAAGAGATGGTTTGAATTTCCTCTCTCTGTCTCCATTTTGCTCCCGCTCTGCACCCACGCTTCTTGCGTTTTAGCTCATTTGGGATTTGTGGCTTCAGTTGAGGTATTATTTCAGCCTTTCCAATGTTAATCAGCTGCTCCCAATTGTAAACCAGCTTGTTGCCATGGTTACGCATCATAACAAATGCTCAAAAAGTGAAAAAAGCTAAAAAAAATAGCAGTAAAAATCCTCCAAGCTTCACAGCACCAGAAACAGAAAAGTAAAGTGTCCAAAAATTTGTTTTTCTTGAGAAACTAGAAGAAAAAATGCCCAAGAAAAGGCAAAACTTACACATAGTCAACAGAGCTACTCCAACATGCAGCCGCCCAGAGCAGCGCAGTTCTTGCTAGTCCTGTAGTTCAACATGCGTAGAAATATTAAACTTCTCAGTGACGTTGCTTTCCTCGGCTCGGATGAGATCGTTCCTTCGTACCTGGATTCATCAGGCTCTGTTTGAATGGTTGGCCTGCTTCTTCTTAGCCCAGAGTTAGTGCCGGGGTTCGGATGTTGACAGCAAATTGTGCACAGCATTCCCGACGAAGCATTGTCAGTTTCCTCACACGATTCTCTGGCTTCATTTTTGGATCGAGTTACTGGTATTTAGAACTTTTTTTTTTTTATTGCAAACAAATTTCCTCTGAATGTAGTCAGAGGATCCCTTTTTGCATCAGGAACACGCCTCTTCTGTCAGTCAGAAGGTGCAGAAAGGCCGATGAGCTGCGTGAAGTCATTGAGGCGCATTAAGACTAAAGTGCAACTAAAAATACTGCAAAACTTTCACTTATTTATATACTATAGGACCAAGTCATTGTGAAATGTCTTAAAACATATTTAACAATCGTCCCCGCTAAGCCCCGCCCCCCTCACTGTTGCCCACTCGCACAAGCCTTTGCAGCCGTCTCCGTTTTGCTCACGCTTCTTGCGTTTTAGCTCATTTGGGATTTGTGGCTTCAGTTGAGGTATTATTTCAGCCTTTCCAATGTTAATCAGCTGCTACCGATTGTAAACCAGCTTGTTGCCATGGTTACGCATCATGACAAATGCTCAAAAAGTGAAAAAAGCTAAAAAAAAATAGCAGTAAAAATCCTCCAAGCTTCACAGCACCAGAAACAGAAAAGTAAAGTGTCCAAAAAAATACAGTTTTTCTTGAGAAACTAGAAGAAAAAACGCCCAAGAAAAGGCAAAACTTACATATAGGAGTATCGGAGTTTAATCAACTGGCTCCCAGTGCCGTGAGGTCCACCCGACTTCTGACAGTTCGGATCTTCTGGTGGTCTCCGCAGGCGCGTTGCAAGCTTTTCAAAAGTGTGGGGGATGTTGTCTGTGCCTAAAATAAGTTCATGTTATTCATCTTGTTAGTTTAATTTCCATAATAGCGGAGCAGGTGCGAATTTTAGACGTGTCATGCATGTCTCCGTTTTAAACATGTTTAAACTGTTCAGAATACAAATCCAGGCTCTGTCTCGTTAGATCGGTGTAACTAAAGTTTGTACTGAATGAAACTTTACATCAATCCATGTTGAAAAGAAAAGGATCCGATTAAATAGTTTCCCCCTCATTTTACAGTCAGGAAGTACAGCTTATACGCGTCGCTCTGGGGTTAATCAAGTTTAGTTGTTTCTCTTTGCAACAATCTTCACAAGAAGGCAAAACAGTTAAATGGCAGCTTACAGATATTTCCATTTGACTTTTATTTTGACGGATAAACTCAAGAATGTTGGTTGTTTTGAAAGAATTACCCCGACGCACACTGATGCGCACACAGAAGAGCTGACATTTTAAACTTTACGTACACCGCGGAGGTAACTAAATCAATCAAGAAATGATTCCCATCAGAACATCAGATACTGGACACTGTGCTCAGCGCAGATCGGAGCGCACACGGTGGACAGTGAGCTGAAGATCTGTAGAGGGGTTCGCAGCGCAGAACCACGGTGCATGCAATAAGATTTCCTCCCACTGAAGCGGTCTGGAAAGCCGGTCTCTCTGAGGGACGTGTCACTTGGAAAAATGTTCTCTGATTATGAAACTTTGGCTGAACAGCGCTTGTTCCCGTCTCTAATATGGAGACGCATGACGCATCCAGTCTGAGGCAGAACAGCCTCTTCAGCTCAGAAAGCTCCTGTAGAGACATTTGATCACGCACAAAGTTTATGTGGAGCAGGAGCGGTCGGGCCACGGCAGGTGAAACGTTCCTAGCCTACAGGAAGTGAAACTGTTTAATTGTAACATTAATATGTTACTGGACACGCTGGTCTGGTTGGTTAGACCAGTGTTTGATGTGGAAAACACACACACACACACACACACACACACACACACACACACACACACACACACACACACCAGATAAAATAATGCTGATAGCGTGGACTAGAAGACAGGTGATGGTTTACGTATTTAAATGATGATCAGGCTGCTGTAAAATGTAATCTCCATCCACATCCAGACAAAATTATCCTCTATTCTTTCTCTATTTGCTCTGCTCTTGTCTGGGCTGACGTAGCTGACGGAGCACGCGGCGCGCCTAACTAGCGGCTGATGCACATTTTACGCATTAGGAGAGGTGGGCTGGATGCTTTGCTTTTTGAAGTGGAAGATGAACCACTTAACGCACGGGTGTAGACTAAATATTAATGACAAATGAATGAAAATTAAATTGTGAGTTTTTACTTCATATTTTAGAAATTAAAATGACGGGGAAACACATTTATGACGTCTTTTTAAACGAAATTGTCTAGCGCGACCTGCCTGCTTCACTTAACTGCTTATTAAGGTCCGTCCAAAATTACCGTGGCCCACCCAAAAATGAAAACCTGGCGCCGCGCCTGGCAACTCTGCAAATTGTTGTTCTTCACTTTATCAAACTCAGACTTTGTACAGCTAATGTAAAGATGTAAAATTATGAATTCGGTCGAGCTCTTCCGTCCCTCCCTCTCCTGCTCTCTGGAAACCCGACATCGGCTGTCAGAAGCGGGAGGTGAAGAAGGAGATGAGGCAAACAGAGTGAGTGCGACGTAAAGAAACCAGACTGGTGTGAAGGTGAGCAAAACAGCTGGAAAAGTGTGGGTGTTGAATCCCCCACATCCCCCACGGGTGCGACGCCCATGGGTCTCCGCCAGGGTTTGTAGACACAACAGATTGCGTCTGATGCCGTTTTATTAATAATCAACTCTTTAGATTATAGCAGACAATTATTTTACACCCAGATTTCACAATTTATTTCAGATAAGATTCTGATAAACATCTAGCTTACATCACACCACCTACACATCACATTCCATCACCGCATATCCACTCCATCACATCTCATCTTGTCATGTATCCTCATTAGTTTAGAAAAGAATAAAGTTCCTTTGTAACTATATACCTGACTGTCTGAATGAGTACGAAGTGTGTTCATGGTCCCTGAACAAGTAAAAATCTTCTGATTAAACAATCAAAGATCAATCAGATTGATATTTCATATTTATATGGAATCATCGCATCTTATTGGTCATAATTGATTTGCAGTCGTCACGCTATGAAGTGTGACCGCTACAATGGTCCAACAAAAAACAAATTATCAACTTTTGGGCTGAACAAGCGCTTTTCGGCGGAACTACCAAGAAAAACTACAACTACCAGAAGATGCAACCAACACTTCCGGTTTACGGTTACCATGGGAGACGGAGAGCGACCACAGCAGTAGTTTACATACAAGTATAGCATTATAGGCAGTGAAACGTCCCATTTCAACAGTTTAACCTCACTGTTACAATTATTGTTTGTTTTATCGACTCTTATTATTTTAATTCTAAACGTAAAAATGCATGAGTGCGTTATTTTCGGTAAATAACGGTCTCCGAGCTAAGCTAGGCTAACGTAAATGTTAGCCGTGCGTGATGTAGCGTCTTTTAGAAGTTCGTTCAAATTTCCTCGTTAGCTTTGTGAGCTAACAAGTACGGTTTTAAACAAAGGCTGTCAGCAGCAACCCGCCGTCGCTATGTTCATTTATCTCAGCAAAAAGGTGAGCAGTCCAAGTTCAGATCAATATGAATGGAGTTGCTAACAGCCTTGATGAGATTTTTACCTGTGTTATTACAGATCGCTATTCCCAACAGCATCCCTCTAAAATGCGTCTCCTGGAACAAGGACCAAGGCTTCATTGCATGTGGAGGGGATGATGGTCTTCTGAGGGTACTCAAGCTTGAATCTCAGACAGGTAAAAGGTGGAAAACTTCAAGCCAGATTTAGGTTTTCTTGCTTTTCTGATCACCAAATGATCAACATTCCCTAATAAAAGAGGTCATTCAAGTGCTTTTGGTCAGAATTTACCAGTTGGCTGAGATATCGGGTTGGTATTTACTAGGAATCGGTAAAAGTTTAACACCAGGAACCAATACCAATGCAGTTGCCTGAGAGTGGCTTCATTGTAACTTGTCATTTCTGTTCACCTAATATTTCATTTTTGTGATGAAAAATATATATATATTAGTAGAAATTATCTACCACAGTCTTATCCTGTTGAAAGCAGAGAAGAAAACAAAACCTATATTCCAATTCATTGCCTTTTTTTGTGTGGTAGACGTATCGGTAATCTGTATCGGCGAGTACTCAGATCCAAGTATTGGTATCGTATTGGTTTGGACAAAAGCGGTATTGTTGCATCCCTAGTATTTAACATTATGTTTTAGTTCTTTATCTACCATTTTGTATATCAGCATCAGCTGGCATACCTCTTTAGTAGTACCGATTTAAAAAATCAGGCACATCTACAGGCAGCCCCACTCCGGCCACATTAACTCATATATTTCATTCCTGAAACCACAAATATTAACCAGAGGTTGTAATAATCCTTTGCTGTTCAGAGAGCATTTGCAGCAGTCCGAGGTATGCGATACATCCACGAATTAGATCTGAAGGAATTTAGCAGTTTGAAGTAAATCTGATCTGGCTCAACTTTGGCCATTGCAACCCTCTTCAGGATGGAAACGACACCACTCAGGTTAACCAATAAAACCTGTACGATGTTTCAGATGACGCCAGACTTAAAGGTCTTGCTGCACCAAGTAACCTGTCCATGAACCAGACCTTAGAGGGACACAGTGGTGAGTCTCAGCCGCACCATGTGAATCATTTTTGACAAGTTTACTTTTTTAAAGTATTTTCTGAATCTCTGCGTGTCTAAAATTTCTAAAAAGTACTTTTGTCCCACTCATGATTTTAAACACGTGCAGGTGCAGTGCAGGTGGTGACGTGGAACGAGCAGTACGAGAAGCTGACAACCAGCGACCAGAATGGACTCATAATTGTTTGGATGCTCTATAAAGGTTAGGGCTCTAGTCAAACTTAAAGCACTCCTTTTTGTCCAGTGACCTTGTTTAGTTTAGCAGCAAGTCTTTGTCCCGTTTTGAGGTTCGTGGTGCGAGGAGATGATCAACAACAGGAACAAATCTGTGGTGAGAAGTATGAGCTGGAACGCTGATGGTCAGAAGATCTGCATTGTGTACGAGGACGGGGCAGTCATTGTTGGATCAGTAGACGGTATGGATACTTGAAAATAGTAATAAATAATAATTGTAATGTGAACTGAGTAAGTTGATGACCTTTTGCTTGCAGGGAACCGAATTTGGGGAAAGGAGCTGAAGGGAAATCAGCTTGCTCATGTGGCGTGGTCACCAGACAGCAGGATCCTCCTCTTTGGCATGGCCAACGGGGAGGTTCACATTTATGACAACCAAGGAAACTTTATAGTGAGTGTATAACCTTAAGGGTTGTTGCACGGATCCATGTGCAAACACCCAGACTGAAGCAGTCTTTGTGCAGTGCAGAACCAAGCCCGTTGGTGGAGGCGGTGTAGTTTCACACCATACACGACTGGCTTTTAACATTTCCTATGGTTCAGATGGAATATTTGTGTTTCTGTGTTGTTTCAGATGAAAATGACCATCGGTTGTCTCGCCAGTGCAAGCGGAGCCATCAGTATAGCTGGTATCCACTGGTACGCTGGAACCGGAGGTTACGTCGAACCCAACTGTCCCTGTCTCGCCATCTGTTTTGACAACGGAAAATGTCAGATTATGCGCTACGAGAACGATGAGAGTGAGGAACCAAAGATGAGAGCACTTCCTGTCCTTTCGTGCTAATGTTTGTTAAGAAATGCTCGTCACTCTCCTGCAGACCCAGTGTGCATCGATAGCTCGATGAATGTGGTCAGCATCCAGTGGAACCACTGTGGCAGTGTGCTGGCGGTGGCAGGTTCCCTCAGAACCGCAAACATGGAGAAAGAGTTTAACGTGGTGCAGTTCTACACACCGTTCGGAGAGGTGAGGGTGCAGATTTTTCTCCTGCTGCTGCTGCAGATCCTTTTCTTGTTTATAAATATTCACACATCGGATTTTTATTATCATCGTCATGAAACAGCATCTACGAACTCTCAAAGTTTCTGGGAAGCAGATGTGGGGGATTGCCTGGGAGGGAGGCGGCCTGCGGATCGGTCTGGCTGTGGATTCCTACATTTACTTTGCCAACATAAGACCAGATTATAAGGTAAACACTCATCAGTCACACGCTTCAGTAAACAAACAAGTGTTGAAAATAAACGCCTTTGTTTACCTTAACTAAGAGTTTGTGTTAGGCTTTATTAACCACGATGCTTATGGATATAAATCACAACCCAAAGGCTTCATCTCCGCTCGGACCTCGTTGGTGTGAGGTTAACGAGGTTTAACTAGTCTCCGGTCCTCCCTGCTTTACCAGTGGGGCTACTGCTGCAGCACGGTGGTGTACGCCTACACCAAACCCGAGCGGCAGGAGCATTGCGTCGTGTTCTGGGACACCAAAAACAACGAAAAGTTTGTTAAATATGTCAAGAGCTTGATGTCCATCACCACTTCTGGAGATTTCTGCATCCTGGCAAGCAAAGGGGACGAAACCCTGCCTCAGGTAGGGAAACATTTCAACGGACATTTTGGGACTTTTCTGCTTCTTTTTAGGTTTTTTTTTTCTAAACTTAATGGAAAAATAAACAGAATTTGCGTCTTTAATTTGCCGTTATGCAGGAGGATGCTGAGTTGGAAGCTGTGTGTCCGGCGAAAGTAAGGTTTACTTATAAACATCTTCATTTTTCACGCACTGGGTTGTAGGAAAATATAACGGATGTTCGTCTTTCAGTACGTCCTGATTCTGTGCAACTCCATTGGAACGCCTCTGGACTCCAAATACATCGACATCGGTGAGTTGTGAGAACCGCAACAGATTCATGTGTGCCTTGCTGCCGCGGAGGTGAACAGAGTCTTTAAAGGGGCATTATGGAAGTCTGACAGCCAAAACATGTATAGAAATAATAAATGTCTTCTTCATATGTTCTCCTGCAATGCCCTGGTCCTGTAGAATGAGCCCTGGCATTTTTACTGTGATTGCCTGTTTTTCTGTAAAATCACAGAAAAAGAGAGATGCTCGGGTCGAGCAGGCTGCTTCATGCGCGTTCACGCTCAGGCATCGCCCGTAGCATTTGCTATCCGTAGCTTTAGCAGCAGAGAGAGAGGCAGTGCCACTTTGTCGCTGTTCCTAACGCCTAGTGACAAAGCTAGCTACATTTCTGAGGACCCTTAGTTACTTTCTGTAGAACTTTCTTCTAGATATTTCCTGCAAATTAGCAACAAAATAGCCATTTTCACTCCGAACCGTTCTTTGGTTTGACGTTGTTTCAGCTGTCATCAAGGATATAAATGTTACAGATACAAAGGACGTCACTGGCGCTTTAGCTCACCTGGTTAGACGTCTGACTCTCATGCAGAAGACCTGGGTTTGATTCTGGATGTGAACATAGTTTATTTAGAGTTTCTTTTTTACATTAATGGTATATTTTTTACAGTAAGATGCCCAAATTTTTATTTGAGACTCGTCGAACGACATTGAATTCACAGATAAAAAAGATGTGGGTTCAACTTTCATTTTGGAACAATTTTTCAAGCAAGAGAAGGGAATGATCTGAGCATGCAGGAGGACTGACCCATCATAAACCTTTGTCGCTGTGCTGAAGAGAAAGGTACTGCGCGTTCTCCTGTCCTCGTGCACGAGCCTACTATTGAAGCTGCCGTTACACTTTTGGCCTGAGGGGGCAATCGCGAGCATAAAAATTCAAAACTCCGTAAAGTCCCTTTAAATGGCGCTGAAGTGGTCAAAGTTCTGATTTGGTACGATGATGATGTCATACATCCATCAAGTTCTCTTACAGAGAACACAGAATCATTTTCATACAAGTAAGTTAAAGAGTAAAGGTCTAAAAAGGACATCTGTTGTCGTAGAGCTGCAGCCGAGTCTTCCAGTAACGCTCAGAGTATTTCTATTTCTGATCTAAACCTTCAGATCCGATGTTCGTTACCTTGACGAAGACGCACGTCATCGCTGCATCCAAAGATGTTTTCTACTTGTGGCAGTACCGAGTGGCAAAGAAACTGACCGCGCTGGAGATCAACCAAGTGACCAAAACGAAGAAGGAGGGGCGGGAGAGGCGAGTGCTGTGACACATTTAAGCGGATGATGAAGGTTCTGCTCGGTTTGTTTTAATCAGAAGCTGAAAGACACCAAGATGCTTACTGAAGCATCGTCAGGATTCCCATCCACAGATGGTTGAGAACTTACGGGAAACCAGGAGCACCTTGGTGTGAGACCTTAGCTTTACTGGCTCGCCATCACAGTGTCAAGTGTTGGTCGTGACGGAGCAGAGAAAAGGATTCATTCATTCACCGAGGTTCCAGACAGGCTGGGTGTGACTTAATGTGCTGCCAGGGTTTTCCTCACACCTGGACCACAGGTCACGCAGGTCATCTGCCTCAGACTCACACGCTCCCACTTCCTGTCTGTCCAGGTTCTACCACATCGACAGCAACCCCTCTGGAGCCAGTGACGGCTGCACACATCCGTCCAAATCCTTCACAGTAAGAAGTTTTTTCATTTCCTGTCTTACAAGCATCCAAGTCTAAAGAAAATGTGCATTAGAAGCAATTCAAGATTATTTTAATAGTATTTTTAGCTCATTTCAATAATGCTGATAAAATTTTCCTATAATTGAACATGAATGAATTTAAGAAAATTCCACTTTATTGCAGAAAAAAGGTTAAAGCGACCGATTAGAAGGTATAAGAATGATGTTTTGTTTCATTTCAGCCAACTCGTGATCCCATCTGTAGCATCACAGCGACAGATAAGACCCTGATCGTGGTGAGTTGTGCTGCTTGGTTTGCGTCCCGTGCCTGACGACGGTTCTGTGAGCTTTAGCTGAGTCAGTCCATGTGTGTCTACAGGCTCGGGAGTCCGGCTCCGTTCTCACATACAGCCTCCCAAACGTCTCCCTCATCCAGAAATTCTCCTTAAACAACCGAGCCTTTCATCTGTCTCTGAACTGCAACTCCAGGTAGGCCCTGGCTAGGGCGCGGTGTGGCCACAGATCCTCTGAATAATCAGTAATGATCCAATTCTTACGTCAGCCGCCTGGCCGTAATCGACATCTCGGGGGTGATGACTTTGCTGGACTTGGAAGCTCGCTCCATCACGGACGACGGGAGCCAAGTGGGCGCAGGAGACCCATCCAGATTCGAGCGTAAAGATGTTTGGGACATGAAGTGGGCAAACGATAATCCAGATTTGTTCGCCATGATGGAGAAGACCAGGATGTACGTCTTCAGGAACCTGGACCCAGAGGTAGAGACTCAAGTGTTTCATTGGCAGTGACATCTCTCGCTTACAGCCATCTTTTAATGACAGGAGCCGATTCAAACATCTGGATACATCTGCAGCTTCGAGGACCTGGAAATCAAATCGGTCCTGCTTGATGAAATCATGAAGGTACGACAGAAGCCCTTCAGGCTGAAGCGTGGTCAGCTTTTTCATTACCCTCATGCCTTTTACATTTCACCGTAACTCCGTGAAAACGTTCAAAAAGCTCTTCTAGAACTTTCTACAGTGAAGGCTCCAGCATCTGACGGAGTCACACATTATGGGATGTTCCCCTGCAGGACCCCGAGAGGCCGAACAAAGACAACCTCATAAACTTCGAGATCCGCTCCCTGAGAGACAGCCGCGCTCTGATAGAGAAAGTTGGCATCGAAGACGCTTCACAATTTATCGAGGACAATCCTCATCCAAGACTCTGGTAAATGTAAAATGTGACACTTTGATGTCTTCGTTTTTCGTCTGCTTCTCCTGTTGGGATCTTCTCCAGAGTTAGTCCCTCCAGGATTTGCAGCTTAGTGTCACTTTTACCGTGAAGGGTTTCTGGTGCTATAGGATCCCGTTTTGTTGCATCAACAAACATTTCTGTTTAAACGAGGTTAAAATGTTCATTTAAAGAGCAAGTCACCCCCAAATAAACTTTTTTTTGCTGATAAACTAAATAAACGAGTGTCTAATCGTGCTGCAGACACGTGTCGTCAATAATTTGGCACTTCAGTGCATCTTAGTTAAACTTTAAATATTCTGCCTAAAACTGGCAGTGTTGTGCCGTTGTCAGGTAAAAACTCTGCACTGTATTCTAATTTAAATCTGCCACCGCTATTGGCTAAGAGGTATGCTATGATGTAAACTGGTACCTTATGATGTCACAATGCTGTCGTGAGCCTGTGTGTGTGTATTTGTTAGCAGCTCCGCCCTCTCGGTCTGCCAGGCAACAGCATTTGTTGCATTTTTCAAACATGAAGTGGGAGTGGAGTAAGTTTCTTGTAGGGGGTGACTTGCTCTTTAAAGTCAAGCTGGAGCCACTTTACTTCCGTCTGAGCTCAAATTTCAGACCGGGCTTAAATCTGAGCGTAAAGCCGTCACCAGCAGCAGCAGCAGCTTAACTCCGTTTCCTGCTAGGCGTCTCCTGGCTGAAGCAGCCCTCCAGAAACTGGACCTGAAGACAGCTGAGGAGGCCTTTGTCCACTGCAAGGACTACCCGGGCATCTTGTTTGTCAAGCGCCTGGGGAACCTGCAGAGCGAGCCCATGAAGCAAGCCGAAGTGGCGGCCTACTTCGGCAGGTTTGAGGAAGCGGAGCGCATGTACCTGGACATGGATCGCAGGTACAGCCTCCTCAGTGTCATTACTGCTGAACCGGTGAGGTTAGGTCTTCACGAGACCCCGTGTCTGTTTCTCAGAGACCTCGCCATCAACCTGAGGATCAAGCTGGGGGACTGGTTCAAGGTGCTGCAGCTGCTCAAGAGCGGGTCTGGAGCCGGCGACGACGCTCTGCTCCAGCAGGCTTACATCGGCATCGGAGACTACTTTTCTGACCGACAGAAATGGTGTTTCTAGGTTTTCCTCTGATTTATTTACGTACAGCAGATGTTGTATCCATGTAGAACATTACAAGCTGTGCTACGTTTGTTTGTTTCCAGAAAAATCCAGTTCAACTTAAAAAGTACTTTACAGTTTAATGTCTCCAACCTGGAAGCATGGTTTCTGTTCCAACGCGTCCTTCAATGACCTCGGTTTAGAGAAACCTTTAATGGGACCAAACCGTAGCCATGGTTACAGAGCACCTGAGGACGATGACAGTCCAAGTTTCTTCACACATTGTTATAAATGTTTTATTTCATGGCTTTTCCAGCAGGATTCTGAAATTCCAGCGCTACGTTAGCTAGCTCAGCAGCTAATTTCTGCTGTAAATATATTTTATAAAATGCAATATCAAGTTTAAAATGACATCAAAGGTATAGCGGAGGATCGTTTTCTTCCGGGTGGATCATCCGAACCAGTGGTCCACATAACTGCCAGTCATTCTGGTGAACCTTTCACTCAAGGCCGTCGTCACGTTGCGGGGAGTTTCCACTTCCTGTGCTGAGCCAAGGCTGGGCTCCCCACAAACGCCGCTGTCGCTGGTAAGCTAAAGTTCAGCGTGCTATTTGGAGAGATTCATTTCAGATTACTGCTAGAAGTTAGCTGCAAGGCCGGCAGCTACTTGTGAACAGAGCGTGCACGAGGATAACTGGGTGTTCTCACTCATGCACTTTTTTTAAACGTGGTGATGGCGGGTTGTTTTACTGAAATACAGAAACATCCTCCGCCATACCTTTCATTTTTAAGAGGAAAACAGTGAAAAACACTTGAGGTCAGACAGGTCAAACCCGTCAAAATCTCAGTTTCTCCCAACTGAGGTTGTTCAGAGTTGCTAAAACCACAACAGCTGCTTTAGAAGATCAGAACTGCAGCTGAATGAGTGCCCTGAACTAAACGTTTTTATTATTTAGAGAACTTAATGTTTGTAGGATCAGATAACAACAAGTGGAGAGCTAAAGGACCCGTTTCCTCTGCTTGAAGGGTCGACGCGCTGCAGTACTACCTCCAGGGCCGTCACCACGAAAAGCTCGCCGAGTGTTACTACATGCTGGAGGATTATGGTGGCCTTGAAAAGCTGACCTCAGATCTGCCAGAGAATAATAAACTGTTACCGGTGAGTCACATTTCCAAATCTGGATCATTTCCTCTGAATCCAGCAGCGTCCGTCACTGTCCGTGTGCTCGCTGCAGGCCATTGGGCAGATGTTTACCAACGTGGGGATGTGTGAGCAGGCCGTGAACGCCTACCTGAAGTGCAACCAGCCAAAAGCTGCTGTCGACACGTGTGTCCATCTGAACCAGGTGAGAGACGGACAGAACCTGTGGCGCCGGACGTGTGGAAGCGGCACCTCCGGTCCTCCCACTGATGGAGACCACCGGTGATAAAAACATCCAACAGAAAATTAGGTTCAAGGAGAGAAAACATCTTTATTCACATCTCGGTGCCATCTTTCTACCTTTAATGCCAGCAGCATTCATTTCCAAGAGCAAGTCACCCCCAAATCAACTTTTTTTCCTGATAAACTATAGAAATGTGTGTCTAATCGTGCTGCAGACACGTGTCGTCAATAATTTGGCGCTTCAGTGCATCTTTGTTCAAATTTTTTTTTCTGCCTAAAACTGTCAGTGTTGTGCCGTCGTCAGGTAAAAACTCTGCCCTGCATTTGAATTTAAATCTGCCATCGCTATTGGCTAAGAGGTACCCTAGAACGTTAGCTGGTACCGTATGATGTCACAATGTCGTGTGTGTATTTGTTAGCGGCTCCGCCCTCTCGGTCTGCCAGGCAACAGCATTTGTTGCATTTTTCAAACAGGAAGTGGGAGAGGAGTAATACTCTGGTAGGGGGTGACTTGCTCTTTAATGTCAACAGCATTCATTTTACCCTTCTGCTGCATTAATGCTGTTTTTTTTTATCCAAACAAAAGTTGATGCATTTATTTTATTTCCTCTCAGTGGAACCGAGCCGTGGAGCTAGCGAGAACCCACAACATGAAGGAGATCAAATCCCTCCTTTCCAAATATGCCTCCCATCTCCTGGAGAACAACAAAACCCTGGAGGCGGTGGAGCTGTATCGGAAAGCCCACCACTTCCTGGATGCAGCCAAACTCATGTTCAAAGTGAGCTCAGCTCCGCTTTTCCACCATTTTAAAACTTCTCAAATACAGGTGATCCCTCGTTTATCGCGGTAGATGCGTTCCAGACCTGGCCGCGATAGGTGAAAATCCGCGAAGTAGGGACACCATATTTACAGTACAGTACTACATTGAATTATCGTATGATCACATTCTCTTTTTGTGGGTAAAACTCAAGAAAAAAATTTTTTTTACTTGGTTTTTTTACAGTTTTATTACAAAAAGTGCATTTTATGATGAAATTGATGAAAAAACAGGAATTTCTTGATATTTCGCATAGAAAAATACCGCAAATCGGCGAATTTCCCTTGAATAAGGCTCCAAAGAAAAAATCTGCGAAGTCGTGAATCCGCGATAAACGAACCGCGAAGTAGCGAGGGATCACTGTAAATGAGATTTTTTGTGATGTAACCCGAGTTCAGACAGTTTTTGTTTATTCTTAAGATTTATGGTGTCAGATGATCTCAGAGTTCGGCTTCCCTCACGTGTCACCGTCAGTTCGTTCATTCTGGACCTTTAAAAACGAATAAACGGGCATCAATGTTCTTCTGAAGACTCCTCTTCAACAGAATTAGCTTCCAAATAAGATTGAAATGGATTCAAACAGACTCAAACTTGTTGTTGGGCTTTTGGCTTCCCTCTGCAGATCGCAGAAGAGGGGAAGAAGAAGAGCCAACCTCTGAAGGTGAAGAAGCTGTATGTGCTGGCAGCGCAGCTGGTGGAGAACTTCCACGAGAAGGTGAAGACGTCACAGCAGAGCAAAGTCAAAGGAGGGAAGTCGGAGGTGATTCGCTGCAAATCACTTTACTCAAACACGCCAAACAGAAAGAGAACGAATGCTTAAGAGAGAGGCTCGATAACCCGCGCAGCATTTTGTGTGACTAGGCAACGTACGCCATCGCTGGCCTCCTGGAAGAAGACGCCACCTCTTCAGACAACCGTATTATTGACAGCGCCTGGCGTGGAGCAGAAGCCTACCACTTCTTCCTGCTTGCTCAGAGGCAGCTGTACTCGGGGCAGACGGAGAACGCCGTGCGCACGGGTACGTCACCACCATCTTCTGCAGAGATGTTGACTCAGCTGAGCCGATCTTCGGATTGGTCGGTTGGCTAAAGCCTGAGTTAACTCTGGTTTCAATCCCCCAGCTCTCCACCTGCGTGAATATGAGGACATCATCCCCGCAGTGGAGATCTACTCCCTGCTCGCCCTCTGCTCTGCAGCCAGCCGGGCCTTCGGGACGTGTTCCAAAGCCTTCATCAAGCTGGAGTCCCTGGAGAGCCTGAGCCTGGAGCAGCGGCAGCTCTACGAGGACCTGGCTCTGGAGATCTTCATGAAACACCCTCCGAGGGACAACCGGGTTGTGAGGGAGGACAGCGCAGAGGGGTGGTGAGAAACACGACAGGAAATCCCAACAGTCAGTGTGAAGTACGGAGATGACATCCTTTGACAGGATTTCCAAACTGCTGCTTTTTCTTCTTCCAGGTCCGAGGGAAAAGTTCCCACGTGCATTGTGACGGGCGTGCCGATCCGCGAGCACCAGTTTTGGATGTGCAGCGTGTGCAAACACTGCGCCCTGGAGCGGGAGATCAGCAGATACAGCTACTGCCCGCTGTGCCACAGTCCTGCAGTGTAGCACTCACTTCCTGTCAGCTTTTATTGTGAAAAGAACTCGTTTCATGTTAAAGTCCCCGATGTCGTTAGAAGTCTAATGGTTTAAACGCTTTGAATCCAACCTCTTTGTGACTGTTTTACAGTAATGAACATAAACTCACATTGAACTTGTCCTTTTCTAGATTTTGTTTTGGTGCCATTTTGCAGATTCTGTTATAAATATTTAGTTAATTTTTTACTCTCTAGAACGTTTGACTTTCACCATTAAAGGTTTTACAGTTAATTACCTGGAGAGTTTACTAAAAGGTAAGAGTTTGGATAATTCTGACTCATGCAACAGTTTATTCTGATGTTAGTTTAAAAGCCTGATCTGTTTCTGCCAGCAGCCGCTAGAAAACTAAACATCATTTTCTTTAGTGGGTTTGTGCCTTCAAGGCTCCTCGCGTCCACCAACTATCAGCTGTTCCATCTCAGCTTTGAGGGTTTTTCTGTTTTCTACTTGCTGCAGATTTCATGCATCAAGTCTCTCTGGGTCCATCTGCAGGCCTCCGGCGTGTCGTTCTGCTCTAAAATGCTTTTTTTTTTAATATTCCTCACTTCCAAATATTTCAACATGAGCTTCCCTGAAACGGAGTGGTTTTAGCCCTCATGTATCCCAACCCTCCCCATCTGCCACACACACACACACACACACACACACACACACACACACACACACACACACATAATATTTATTGACCAAATACTTATTTTCCACCCTGATTTACAAATAAATTCTTTAAAAATCCTGCCATGTGAATTCATGGATTGTTTTTTTTTCCACATTCTGTCTCTCACAGTTGAAGTGTACCTATGATGTAAATTACTGACCTCTGTCATCATTTTAAGGGGGAGAACTTGCACAATCGGTGGCTGACTAAATACTTTTTGCCCCACTGTAAATGTTTTCAGCTGTGTGTAAACCACGCTCATCCAAGTCTCGCGTTGGGTCAGAATTACTTAGAAATGCTTCTTTTGGACTCAGTTTAAGTCTTCTGTACTTTATGGAAGAGCAAAATTAAACATGTTTTATTAAGATGCATCACTGCTGTTGTTTTTGTTTGTAATTTTGTGCCCAAGAATAAAGAATAAACTCCCACATACTGCTGAAATTAACTTTCATTAAAAGTCCTTCAATCAGGTTTTGAACAACAGCTCATGTGTTCTACGAAAATAAAACTCACCAGCACAAAATTCAAACAGACTTGCTGCAGAGGCTCCGACATCTGCAGCTGAAGAACATTTAGTCTGCAGCAGCAGGTAAAAGGCAACTGGCTTCAATTTAACTAAATATTTAAATCAGCACTTCGAGGCTCTGAGTTTATCCAGCTGTGACCTCCTGTCACACTGAGTCAAGCATTCCAGCAGTCTGTTTGCTTTAATGCCTTAAAGAGAGAACGTTTCTGTCTGGAATAAAGGTTACCGATCTAATCTAATCTGAGGAGTAACAAGCAGGTGGGATTAAAAGAAAAAGGAGGTTTCTGCACTTCAGGCTTGATCTGCTCACATTCAGATGTAATGCACAAGCGTGGCCACACGGGGGCGGCAGAAGCGCGTCGTTTGAACACAAATTCTCAGCCTCTCCAACAGCAAAGTCATCATTTCTGGTCATTTTTTAGTATTTTGCCAGGATTATAACATTTATTCTACTTGTGATTAATGAGAAAAGTTAAAAAAAGTCTAAATTAACTTCAGCAGCATCATTTAGCCCAATTAGTTAATGTTGAAGGATTTTAAGGTGTTGAAATAAGTTCATTATGTGACTAAAAACGCATACATTTCACTACAAGTCCAAATTAAATGTACACAGACATTAAACACTTTCACAATAAAGCAACATAAATATATTTTTGTGAGGCGATTTAAATAAAAATGGTTCTTACCTTGATGTGTAAAAGTCTTCAGCGCCAGTAGTGTTAAAACTTTTATACAGATAAAAACAGAAATCTGAGGATTATTTCTCGCCGTGTTCTGCTGTTTTCCAGCTTGCTGCTGTTAGTCATGTTCTCCTCTCCCTGAACACCTGCCTCTAGTTTGCCAATCATCACACCTGAATCACTCGTCTGGAGTTCTCAGATGGACCTCCGCTGTTCTGAGTTATGTTATAGATGCTGGGCACACCTAAATACGTTTATTTAGTTGAATAATTCAATGTTTAGTCTCAGGATTTTTTGTTTTGTTCAAAGTAAATAAAGGAATAAAATAAACATTTTTATTTTCTTTTTTCCAGAGGTCTACTTGGATTTGGGTCTGTTACACCACAAAAACTCTAGTTCTGCAAGTTTTTCTAAAAATATAAAGCATTACAATACTCTTAAAAACAAAACGCTTTTGTAGATTTATTTTAAAATAAACAGCTGATTGTTTCTGGACATTTTATTTTGGATTTCATGATAGCTCAAATATATTGATTAGTTCAATATTTCAGCTCCGTCTCCACTTTAAAGGTACAATGTGTGAGAATGTTACAGTGAAATAATCTAGGGATGCACCGATACCGATACTGGTATCGGTAAAAGTTAACCGATTCCAGGAGCCGATACCAATGCAGCTGCTTGAAAATGGCTTCACTGTAACTTGTCATTTCTGTTCACCTAATATTTTAGTTTTGTGATGATTTCTATATTTTACTTTTTATCTACCTTACAGTCTTTTCCTGTTGAAAGCAGAGAAGAAAATAAAATCTGTATTCCAAATCATTGCATTTTTTTGTGTGGTAGAAGTATCGGTATCGGTAATCGGTATCGGCGAATATTCAGATCCAAGTATCGGTATCGGTTTGAAAAAAAAAAGTGGTATCGTTGCATCCCTAAAAAACAAAACAGTCTAAAGTCTCAGTCATGGTTGCACATTTCACTCTCTGCCGGCTGCGAGAGTTTTTCTCCTTTTTAAAAAGCCAAAGAGGGTCTTTGTTTACAACCTGTGGGGTTGCTGGGTTGGTGCCGGCTAACGCTGCTGCGCTAGCTAACGCTGCTGGGCTGGCCAACGCTGCTGGACTGGCTAACGAACGCTGCTGGACTGGCTAACGAACGCTGCTGGGCTGGCTAACGAACGCTGCTGGGCTGGCTAACGAACGCTGCTGGGCCGGCTAACGAACGCTGCTGCGCCGGCTGACGCTGCTGGGCCGACATTTGTAATTCAACACCGGCCAGTGTTTTGTAGAGAACCAAAGCCAGCAAACAGGAGCGACCCAGAAGCTTTTTCTCGTACCCCGAGAAGCCACAGCATCCTTTTGCTTCTCTAATATCAGGTGAAGCAGGAGCGACTCAAACAGATTTTTTATTTGCTCATTTTACCTTCAAGTTTATTAGTTTATCATTTAATACAAAAAAATCAAATGTTCTTTTTTTTTCTAGACCTGAACATATTTAAAATAATGTTTCCATCTATCATTTGTTAATAAAGCTCTGAAGTTCTGAAGATAAATGAACCGAAACACAAAATGTTTTACAGTGTAGAAAAAAATCATCAACAATAAAATAAAATTAAACTTTCTTTGTGATTTTTTAGAACAATAAAAACAAAAAATACTTTCTCCAACTTGAAAATTATTTTATTATTACTGTTTTTAAATTAACAAACACTGCTATACATATTGCTGTTTTTATTCGTTTTGAATCATTTTAAACAGGTAAAGCATTTGGGAAAAAGAAGAAACAGTAGCTGAACGGGCGACAGACGGCTGATGACACGTACGGTAGATGATCTACCGTCGACGGCTTTTCTACGAGCGTCCAGGGGCGTTAAAACGCTCCGACAAACAGATGGTTTTGGTTTTCCTCTCATCTCTCAACGCTGGAATAACGGCTCCCCTCGACGTGTCACAATATTAAACACGGAGTCACGTCAAATCAAAAACAGCCCACCTGTTCCTTTTAAACAAGTATCAGCAGCTTGCACAATGTGGTTTCTGCATCCGACGCAACGTGAAACGTTTAAAAAAGGTTCAATCAAAGATGGCGGCTTCCGTTAAAAACCCCTGAAGTTGGACTCTTTCTCTCGAGTAAACAAAGAATCTCCGGTATGGCTGCTCCGTCTGTTTCAGTGCGCTTCGTTTTAACCTCCTTAAAAAATACAAACAACAGCCGATAAGTTCCCTAAAGTGTTCACTCTTTCACGTCAGGCCAGCTGCAGAAAAAGTCTTCTTCGTCCCTTCGTCTAAAAAGCGCTGGCTAGGATCCGGTCGGTACCTCGTGCACCCAGAGATCAGCACATCTGAGCAGAAGTTAAACATCATTTCTTTACTAAAAGTGACAGATTTACAAACACCGTAGAAACAGGGTTGACATCATTTGGCAGCTGGCGGCAGTCTGGACCAACGTGGCTGTTTTCAAGTTTGGCCAAAATCCCTCCGTTTTAGACAAAGACTGACGAAACACCGGCGTAGAAAAGCTGTTTGTGGCTCTTAGAAACCTGATCTGCCTGTGAGAGGCAGGGGGAAATACAAAAAAATAACAGAGTTTGCTCAGGGAACAAAGCAGGAGGAGGGATGTGTCCAAACTTTATGAAATGTCTGAGCAAAAAGACGACGCAGCGAGGCAATGCAATCAAAAAAGTACCACCTGAAACAGCCAGCAGTCCTGCAAACACTCGTCACGACGAGTTTCCACTGAACACAGGAGAGGGAATCCCTGACATCCATGTAAATCACGTACACTTTGTCCAAACAAAAAACAAAAACGTCGAATCACTTGGGAAAAGAACACAAGACTACCGTAAATTCAAGCCACTACGGCAAAAACAGAAAGTACTGAGGAGCTGGTCGCCGACCGGCTCGACGGCGAGCGACGCGGAGGCGGCGCCCGGCAGACGAGCACGCTGCTTTTCTACAGGCAGGTTTAAAAAGGAGAGGACAACCAGCACGGGCCATAAATACAACGAGATGATGGAGGTCGCAGCAGGAGCGCGCTCCCGCCTCATCCAAAGTCTCTCCTCGGAAATCCCGGAACGGCGCCGGCCTCGCTCCGTCGTTTACCGTCCGATTGGTCTCGGCAGAGTGCAAGTGTCGTTGAGCCACATGGCTTTGCTTCCATGCTTTCAAAAATATATATTATTATATATTCTTTATATATTAGGAGGTTCTCTGGCTTCGGTCGCACCGGCGCCGTCTTTCTGCAGACGCGGCGGTGGACAGGTCGACACTCTGGAGTAGAAGTGGTTGATGTCTTTTCGAGGAGCGGGAGCGCGGCATAGCCCTTGTGGGTCCCCGTCCCCTCGGCTCACACTGTCTGGACTTTAACATGTGCTCTAAGACACTGGGGTGGGTGGGGGGGTGGGGGGCAGGGTTCGGCCACAGTGTTGGCGTTTGCCCCAAAAAGCTCAAAGCGCCAGCAGCGTGGGCGAGTTGAGGGAGTCGGACGACTGGTCGCCGCTGCTGCTGCTGCGCCGGTGAGCCTTGGAGCAGGACTCGGAGGAGGGCGACGGGCTCTCGGGCTCCATCATGTTGGGGTAGGTGAAAATGAGGTTGGGGGCGTTCGGCGTGGCAGCTGGAGTGGACGCCACCACCACCGGCGTGTTCAGGCTATCTCCGTCCGGGCAGTACATCCCGCCGCTGATGCCGCCGCCCCCCAGGCAGATGGGCTTGATGACGGAGCGCTGAGGTTTGCCCACCTTGTCCTCCTCCATGTCCTCGGGCTCCTGCTTCACCACCACCTGGCTCAGATGAGCCCGTGAGCTCATGTTGGGGCGCATGGTGAGCGGCAGGGGGGCGCACTGCTGCGGCTGGTGGCGCTCATCCATGGGCAGCTTGCACACGGGATTGTGGGCCACCAGCATGAACTCCAGCTTGTCTTTCTCCTTCTGGAGGCTCTCGATCTCCTTCTGCAGGTCCGCCTTCTCCTCCTCCAGCTTCTCCGTCTCCTGTTGGGTAAAAACAACACGTGAGCTCGAGGGGCGCTCGGGAAGAGAGCAGTCTGTAAAAAACTAGAAATCAGCCAAATCTGGAATAAAAAGCACAAAAAAAGAAAATAAAGATGAATTAAAAACAAACAGAACGTAAACAATGCAGAAATTTTAAAGAGATTTTTAAATCTAAAGACTAGAATGGTGCCTCAGATCGTAACGTCTCATAAAACAAGTGATTTCTATGTTTTAATAAGAAAATCTTCATTTTTGTTATACAGAAATTTTACATTTATTCGTTTTTAACCCGATTTCTTCGTCCACGAGGCTGATTATTAAACTTTTCTGCATTTTTAAAAGAAATCTTTCTGAGTTTTATTCATCAGCTTTCCTGCATTAAAGCTCGTTTAGATAAACGGACTAAGACGTGTTCTGAAGGCTCTCCAGAACATCGAAGATGTTTTCTCCTCTGTGACTCATTCTGCGTGTTTCAGAGGCGTTCTAGCTCCAGATTTCAACACTTTTATAAAAAATGAGATGAATAATCTGCTGCCGCCAGTTTTTATTTGAACTTTTTGTTTTTAAATCTGATGAAACGAGCAGCAGACTGTCTGCGACTCCCCAGAGATCCCACAGAGGGCAGGGTTTGCTGGCGTCTCACCCCGCCCAGCATGTCACCCTGCAGCCCGAGTTTGCCGGATGACTGTTTGTGTGTTGGAGGAGGAATTAGATGCACTTCTGCAGCGCGTCGTCCAATCAAGTGAGATAAAGCCGACGTGCTGTCTGAGAACTTTGACTCAAGGGCAAAGGTACGAGGAAGTTGTTCAACAGGAGCAAAGAGGTGTGACGTAAGCGTCGACTGGGATCAGTCCAGGGAAAAGTAAACACTGAAGCCGAGTTTCTCCTGAAATTTCTGCTCCTCTTCCGGATTTTGATGTTAGGAAGGATGGAAGTGGAGATCTTAGACGCAGAGCGTCTCCACCAGCGGCGTCCTCCTTCACGAAACACCCTGTTTTCATGCAGACGGCTGCCTACAGCACATTCCGTTCCAGTTTTTTTGTTCTTTATGACCAGACAAGCTCAAACCTCACAGTAATTCCACTAATTAGCCCATTTAGATGCCTTTGCTGTCTGTGAGCCGTGAGACAGCCCGACCTCTGTCTGCAGCTGGCCGAGACAAAAAGCTTTTCAGCACCTGTCAGCTCCTCGCTCAGACCTCGCACTTAAGAGTCAAACCGGGTTGTAAAAGCAAGAGTGGAGCTCAGACTTTCAGCACAAATCTGCCTTTTGAGCCTCGTGTTGCTTAAATTCAGCTCGTTCTGTTAGGAAATGACTGAACGTGGTGTAGAAGACAGAAAGGTTCTGGTTCCAGGTTCTAAACTCACCCCTTGCAGCATTTCTGTCAGCTCTCGCCGGCGGTTGCGGCATTTGGCTGCGGCCAACTTGTTCCTCTCACGCCTCACTCGTCTCTTCTCCTCTTCCTCTGGGGAGAGCTGCGCAGAACAACAGAGGCGTTATTTTAAATAAGACGTCTGACATCCGTGTGAAAACTTTCGGGCGTCTCTCACCTGCTCGTCCCTTTTGCGGCGACCTCTGGCGTCGCCGATGGAGCGGATGACCCCGGGCCGAGCCAGGGCGTTGTGGGCCAGCAGCCCCGGCCCGTTGGTCAGGTGATGGCTGTACGGATGCGAGCGGGAGTAGGGGTTGGACATGGAGGTGATGACGGTCGGCTGCACCATCCACTGCAGGTCTTGGCTGGTTGTGATTGCATTTATCGTTGGGATGAAGGCACTGTTGGAGCCGGGCATGTCAACCCTGTACTTCTGCAAGAACAGACACAAGCAGCTGATGAGAAACAGGAAAAAGGGGGCGTGGATGCACAGTGGAGGGGGGAATGATCCAAAACTGGGGAACTGGTGAGCAGCTAAAGGACGCTATTTAATCCCATAAGCATCTTAGTGTCTGTGTAGCTCACAGCTCAAACTCAGTGTCACCTCCACCGCCACCCACCATTACCACATTCACACATTTCCCACATTTTATAGTAATGATTCAATCGTCATGGACTGGAACCCCTGGAGAGGGACAATGACACATGCTGTGAATCATGTGGGAAAGCCCAAGGTGTCCACTTCATCTCATTTCACTACAACAGGCCCGGAACCAGTGGCCTGGACTGGAGAACCTCTCCTTTCAACCCAAATCTGTACCCTTCTGCTCACTTTTGACTTTTCTAAAGAACATATGTGAAACTTTCCCTACAGTCAGGTTAAACTGTGGTTTATAGTTGATCTGAGGCTAAATTAAATGAATAAACTTTGTGTTTTGAGCACAATCAAACACACGCACGTTCCAAATGTACGCACGTCCTTGCGCGTAATTCCCGACTTTCCGTCGGATATCCCGGCGGTCTGCTGGAACTTTGTTTATCTGGTGACTCATTGTGTTCAGGATTCGTTCAGCACGTGAATCTCTCTCGGTTCCAATCATGAGGAGGCGGCCGCGAGCTGGGACAGTTAATGGATATGAGGAGCAGAAGAATTACCCAAACGCGTTCTGGAGAAGGATCTGGGAGTTGTGAATATTCCTAAACACTTTGAGCGTGATAGCATTCCTGCAGGTGTAATAAAGTGTTGTTTCGGGATGGGGGGTGTCCTGTTCCGGCGCGCAGTCATGAGCTCTGAGTGAATGATTACACAGAACCGAAGGTTCGGGCCAAAAGTCGTTTACAGTAATGCAGCGCGCGCCTGACGCGTTTCCAGAGAATGTACCAAGACTGGGGCGTGGGGAAACGGCATGTTCCCGGATTCAGATCCTACTTTTGGGAATAAACACTCGTCACGTTCCAACACTCCCTGTGAAGTGGAGGGTTTGGTTCACCAAGCTGGCATTTCCTCAGTAAGGAAGTGTGGGCTTTTGATGGCGCTGTTGTGGGTCTAAGCGCGCGCTTCCCGCTGGAGGAAATGTGCCATGCACGGCCCGAGAGCTGTCTGGTCGAATCAGACCATCCATCCAGCCCGTGACCGGATGTTTCAGCATCAATAACGTAAACATATCCGCCAGCTTTCGTTTGAGCCCACTGCTGGTCTGGGCTGATCCCGCCTGTTGCTTCCAGGCTGAGCTGCGTCTCCTGCTTGGTACAGCCCGTGAGGTGTGGAGGTGAATTATCTTCAGGATGTTTATCCTTGCACGCAAGACTAAAATGGTCGCAATCGAAAAAAGAGCACGAATGTGCCGCAAACGCACCAGAGCGACAGAAACATTCTCACATCTGGATATCAGATGCACAGAATTTCATGTTGCGTTTTTTTCTGCACAGATTTGCGAACAAAACACACAAACGGATGCATTTGACCAACAACCCGTTTGATTCTTGTGGATAAATGGTTCATTTGGGTGCGTAAAATCCACATTTTTCGTCACTTCCACGCGCATCGGCGACATTTTCCACATCAGCCACACAAACAAGCTGTGTGACAGAAACTCAACGTGAAATCCGAGCATAAATGAACTCCCTATGTTGGGAAGTGGCGAGCCACTGAAACACAATTTAAACACATTTCCCAAGAGGCTGCGCACCTAGAGCAGCCATGTTTGCGTTACCTGGTAGTTTGAGGTAGAGATCGGACTTCCGATCGTGCTGCTGCCGCTTGTGAAGGACTCTGGCTGGGCCGGAGAGGTGCTGCTGCCGCGGGAGGAGGTGTCGTAGTTTCCGGAGTAGTCCTGGTACATGATCCGGGACGGAGGAAGGTTTCCGTAGACCGCTTGAGCTCTGGAGCCTTTTCTGTTTTAAATCGTGAAATTCCTCGCAACGAAAAGGCACCAACGAGAAAATTCCTTTGATTTCAGACGTTTTTAATTAAAATATCCAAGAAGAAATAAGAAAGATTGGTGGAAAAGTGCAATTCTGCCCTAAAACATGATGATGTACGTTACGAGTTGTGTTTTGTAGCAGCCCTGTGCGTAAAGACGTTGTGCTTTTATGGTTCTGATCCCAGACGGCACTAGTAAAGATCGTCTCTGGTGCGCAAACTTGAAGTTAGGGTCAGCAGCGCACCTTCGGATCCAGAAGTCAGAGTGACTCACGCAGGTGATCGCTGGCTTTAAAAACTCGAGTCTGTTTTGAATCGTTTGAATATTTTCCGCCGCTTTCCCGTCTTCTCGAACTCCGAGACCTCTGCTGCTCACGGAACACTTCGAACTTTTTTTCTTTCCCTTTTCACCCCACTTCCTAGAGATGACTCACTTCAATGGCACTATGAAGAAGCGCGACAGCTTTTCAACGACAACGAAACGCCGACGTCACGCCTGGGCGTTGCTACTTCCAGCCGGGGAGGGGTCGCTGCTGCTGCGAGCGCAGAGATCCGCCGCGACCGGCTCCTCTCCCGGCGGACAGCGGAGACTCAACACGAATCCAGATTCGCATTGAAAGCAAAGTAAACGCGTCTGCATTTGTTTTGCTGTTTAAAGCTGGGACATATGTGCGCGCGCTAAAGCTCGCCATTTTTGTCTGACTTTCTTCGGTCCATTGACGCATGTTTCCTAAAATGGGCAGTTGCGTCAGAGCGCGCGTGTGGGTTTCCTTGGTAAAGAGGTAGCGTCAGATTCTGGAGGGATTCCCTCCCCTCTCGCGCTGAGCTCCGGCCTCGGAGCTCTCAGGTCCGGTTTCGGTTTTTTTATCAGCGGAAAATTAAAACACAAAAACAAAGAAGCATAAAAATGATTTCCTTCCGTGCATGAATCCTGATACAAGAGCTCGGACACGCAGTGTTTGCGCACACTTGAGTTTTTTGTGTTATTTGGCACCGACGCGTTGTGCGTAATTTGGAGATTTGGCACATATCGCCGCGCACGGTCAGGCCTAACGACTGGGTCAGCACAGAACAGCGAGGAGGCGTCAGAAGGAATGTGTGAAATGTGGGCTAATTGTAATTCGGACGCACCTCATGAAAACAAGGGCACGGCGCCCAGAAAGTGACACGTTAGGCGAAATAAAACGTCCTATTAGGTGTAATCCAATCCGCCACGGCTCCATTTTTAATCTGCATCGCTGCAACTGGCTGAGCGGAGCTACTGGAGCTGTTCTCTGTGCGCGTCTTTGCTAGAAAGAGAGGCTCAAACCAAAGTTTCATTTGGTGAGTTGCGTCTGCAGGGGGGTCTGAGTGACCGCTCACTGTGGCGCGTGCCCAAAGCGCCTCAGACCTTGCAGGGTTCCTGCACGAGTCCCACTTGACTCCGTTGAACTCGGAGCTCTTTCGCTGTTTCAGAACCAGAAATCACTCAGATGTGTATGAAATCTTTATTTGAGTGATACTAATGTATGATTAGTGTTTATTATCTGCCAGCGGCGCAGCTTTGCAGCATGACTGCTGTTGCTACGCGACGCAGCTTCTGCTAAAGTGCTTGGGGAAATCTAATCAGCCACAGTCCTATAATTAATGCCATAATATGATCCGAGTTGCTCCCTTCTGCGCCAGTTTGCGTAAAACACGGCTTGACAGTGTGACGTGCTCCGACGAGAGTTCGATTCTCACGTTTACATCCGAGAAGGAATCAAACGGACAAAAGCTTAAAAACACCCAGAGGGTAAACAAAAAGCTGCTCTGGTCCAAAGGGTCACGGTCGGGTCAGGTGGGCGAAAAAAGGCGCAAGGGTCAGTTTGTGCGCAGCTCGTGCGCCACTGACGCGTCCACCTACGATAACCACACATCACATGGGTCAGGCGCGCACATGTTATCCAGGAATTATGTCCCCTCACACGCACGCGCGGGAGACTTACCTGGCCTTGGCGTCAGGTGCTCGTGACGCAAAAAGGCTCGTGCCAAATCAGTTTAGTTCAAGTCCATGGATGCAGACAGCACTGAGAGTAGAAACAAGCAGCGCGAGGCTGGTTTTCTGTCACAGATCAGATGGTTATGGGTAAAAAAAATCATTTAAATAAATTAGCATGAGCTTGTTTTTAACTTCAGGGACATAAATGTCCCCAAGTTGAGTTTTTGACACCAAACATGCAAAATCAAACCCAGAAAGTATAGATTTCATAAACCTTCTGCTATTCTGCTGAATCCTTACAGATTGTATAAAGAGAGACCCATTATTAAATTATGATTAAAGGAATTCTTTCTTTTTGCTTTTTGGTTTCAGCAATAAGGGTAAATAACCCGAGGCAACAGTCATGTATATAATAGGGGAAAAAATGCCTTAAATTTTTTCTTATTTCTTTGTTTTGCACAAATATAAAAATATGCTAATTATGATTTAAAAAGTTATGTATGTGTTATTTGTGTATGTCATGTAAAAGGGTTTTTATGCAGAAAGCCCCAAAGCTGCAAGAATGTTTTTATTTTCCATTTATTTAGGTAAAGTCTCCAAAGTTTAACAAATAAAAGCATGAAATACAGATGAAAGCTGGTTTCTCGACATGAACCCGCGTCTTTTACTGGATTTGGAAAATGTGTAAATTAAACTTTCATCTTTATTTCATGCTTTTATTTTTTAAACTTTAGAGACTTTGCCTAAATAAACGGTGAAATAAAAACTCCAGATTCGTACAGTTCTGGGACTTTCTGCATAAAAACCCTTTTCCTCCCTAATTCACTCATTCATCTTGTGTTTAAAACCTTTAATCCCAAACAGGATTTAGTATTTTAACCACCATCAGTGTTTTTGTTAGCTTGGGACTGGATCGCCTCAAACTGATCCTGTGGTTGTGTTTTCAGTTAGGTGTGACTCAGGTGAGTTTTCTCATGCAGCCATAGATGCTGAGCAGCCTGCTTTTGCACACACACACACAAAAAGACAAACAAGTGAACTTGGAGCCTACTCATGGGTGTATTTTCACTGCCTGAGTCACTTCAGCGGGAAATCGCTGTTTCACCTGAGCTGGATGTCACTGAGTTCAGGTTTTTTTCTTCTCTTGCATCGATTTGTTTTCTTTTCCTGCCCAGCGTCACTCACCCACCTGTCATGTTGTAATACTCTAACCTGGATAACAGCTCAACATGATCAGCGTGGCTTATCTCTGGGCTCAGGTGCTGCCAGGACGCGCGCAGACACCAAAGTGCTGACTAAGACCCCGAGAGTGGGTTAAATAGCAATCAAAATGACTGACAGCAGGGTTTAATATTGAGCCACTGGCCTGGTAACACACTTAAAACACCGTTTACACACGCACGCACGCACGCACGCACACACACACACACACACACACACACACACACACACACACACACACACCCGTTAACAGAGATCTGAGTAAACACATCCTTTTGGTACTTAGTTGGACTCAAACAGAAATCTAATCAGCAGCAGCTCGAGGATAACCCACTGTGCAGGAACAAGACACAGCTCCTGTGATTTAAAGTATACCCATCCATCAGTGATTTCACTTACCTGTTGCCTTGGTTACGCATGCAAAGCAGTCCACGACTGCAGCAGAGGGATCATTTAAACACTGCTGACCTCCTGAGGGAGAGAAGAACGAGTTAGGATCCATTTGCCGTCCTCGTCCTTGAGTGAGGACGCGTTCTGCAACAAAAATAACAAAAGCATCTAAAAACAAGTCAGACAAACATGTTTCAGGGCGAATTCTTGGATGACCCGTTGCAGCGGTGCTGCATCCTGCAGCTGTAAAAGCCGCCGCCTATCAGGTAAAGGGTGTTGCTCATGTTGTGGGTTTGTCCACATAAGAGCTTTGTTTTCCAAGTGTTTGAAGTCCTGCGTTTAAAGTGCGTTTCACTGTAAAATATACACATTTCTTTCATCTCACACATTGTTGACTGCTTCCTGAACGGCCTCAGTTTGTAGAAAAAGCTTTTAATTTCTTCAGGACTGATGAGCTAACATCGTCTGGATGCAGCCACTTAAAAAAGCTAAAATCTTCTGAATATGATGCAAACATTGTGTTGGAAAACGATGCACCATCATTTAATCACATGGTTATAGAGCAACACACTTTGGACCCTATTTCTCCAAATTAAGGCTGATCAGGATGCGATTATTGGAAAGAAAGATTTTTGTTGTTGTTTGAATGCTTTCGGTACATTTTAACAAACAAGCCAACATTGTTTGTTTATTTTAGAAGATTTTTTTTTGTACTAAACTAAAGAAAATTGTAAAACGTTTTTGGACGTTTGAATAAAAAGTTTATTAAATTACTATTTATACTTAATTATTATTATTTTGTTTTAAAACCATCATCGGTCCTAATGAAATAAAAACATCTTTAATTTTCCCTTTGAGTTTTTATTTGATGTTCTTTGTTTCTGCTTCATTACTCATTTCTCTTCTTTTATTTCATAGTTTGTTACGGGAAGATGCACAGAATAAGAATTTATTTCCCTTTTAGCCACAGACTCTGATGGTGCTCACCAAACTTGAATGATTTATAACTTATAACACAAATCCCATCATGGCCAAAACATCCCTCTAATGACGTCACAAAGAAGAAGATTCACATAGATCTGGTCAGAAGCGCCGCTGACAAACGCCCTCTCAGAGAATTCCTGACGTTTGCTGTTTTGGATCAAATTCATGAAGGATTCGCGGTTTTTAAAGGTTTTATTAGGGCAGAAAACCCAGATTTACTTTAGTAGCAGCCTCTATATTTCATAACATTAAATTTAATTCAAATAAAATTATAATTCACCTTAATTATCTGTTTTAGTCTAAAACTCGGACCAGTTTGAGAAAATCACGCCTTAAGTCTAAAACCATAAATCATCATTCTAATAGATGAAGCAAAAATATCTTTATGATTTTTTTTACAAGCAAATTTAAATCACAGCTTTCTGCTAGACGTGCAATGTGATGGAAACGCTTTACCTCTTCCCTCCGGGAGCGTTTAAGACAGGAAACGCTCCACGCCGCTGGCCCCACGAGCTCACAAAAGGATGGGGAATAGCAAGACCACGCGTGATGTCGGCAGTTCACGCGATAACAAGCAAGAGGAAAGACGACAGCGTTTATCAGGAAAAACCTGTGGATTATTTTCTGTTCTGTTTACTTCGACCACGGAGGTTTAACAGGTCATAGTGTACTCAGTTTTACTGGTTAAGCAACTGGAAATGGGCGCGTGTCTTTTATTTTGAAAGTTTCCAGACGTTTTACACTCCTTTTGTGCTTGACTTCCTGTCTGGCCCAATCTGAATGGCTGAGCTTCACACATTCTGGAAGCGTGGCACGTGAAAGCAAACATTTAGCGGAGGTCATCCAAAGGGTTCAGATGAAGGCAACCGGACTTCTTCAGTTTCTCGAAGACGTTTCGCTTCTCATCCCAGGAGTTTTGTCCATCCTGACTGGAATGTGGCAGAGTCGAGCTCAAACGCTGTAGAAGACAAAACTTCTTCAAGAAACCAAAGAAGTCCAGTTGCCTTCATTTGAACCCTTTTGGGTCACCATGACCTGGACGACTGAGAACCTTCACCAGCCTTTAGCCGAGGTCCAACATGTGACGCTCGACGGCCGGAGGAAACGTACCCATCCATTGTAATCGCTACACTTTGTGGGCATTATGCGACACCGGCAGGGCAGAGCCGTGTCCAGAACTTTTAAAATGGGGTGGCCCATGTGGGGCACTTGTTTATGCATGGGTGGCACCAATGGTTATGCTTATTTATTTATTTACACAATTTGTTTATGTATTTATTTACTTTCTAGTGAATTTTGGAGTTTCACATTGCACAATCACCATTTTTTTTCTATTCATCTTCTAGTTTTGTGGTGGTTAGCAAGTCACTTCTTGTTGCATTACTGCCACCAACTGGAGATGAGTGGGACTCTAAATATTATTTATGGGAATATGAAAAAATAATAAATAATATTAATACTACAGAAATGTTCTGTAGGCCTGGGCTAGTAAACAATGTTAAAGGTGCATGCTACCACACTATTTTTGGCGTTTACAACTCACGCCTTTTGTCGACAATGTAAAGTCAATTTAAACTGGAACTTAGTGTGGTGGCACCTGGGGTGGCCAATCAGATTCTAAGGGTGGCATGTGCTACCCCAGGCCACTCCCTGGACACGCCCCTGCGGCAGGGGTGGCCTGGCCTATCTGGCAGTCCCGGTGGGCCACTGAGCCAAGTGGGCTGCTTGCCCAGCTTGGGCCGACACTACTCCACAGTTGGTGATATGCAGAACATTAGCTACATGGTAACCCGAAGCTAACAGAGCTTTTCCAGGTGCGGTAGAGCGATGACGTAGGAGTTGTTTTACCGCGTTAGCGTGTAGCTAATGTCCCGCTGATCTCCGCCCGTGGAGAATGAGCTGATCTGGAAGGCCAGCGCTCCCAGTCGCAGCGGTCTGGCCCTGCTTGTAGTTTAACAGTCCCAGTCCATATTAGATCTCACATTCGGCCAAGAGACGAGTCCACGGGCGGCAACACCCCCCACCCCCACCCCCACCGCTCTCCCAATGGGGAGGACCGACGATTCGTAAAAATGCCAGTGCCGAATTTTGGTCCCAGTCCACCCCTGCACACCGGGTACGAGCTTCTCCCCCATCCTCAAGAATCATGATTTACAAAAGTAAATGGTTTCTTCTAAGAGGAACATTCTGGCCTCTTTATGGTCGGGGCTCGGACTACGTAAGAGATTCCGGTTGTGTAAAACATCGATCTGAGGCGTTAAGAGAAACGCTGATGGTCGGGGGAGCCGCTCGCTCTCCTGTGGGTCTGAAATGTGCTGCAACTGGCTGCTGATGGGGTGGTGGCCGCGTCGCTGCAGCAAACAAAGCTGTCTGACCATTTTAGCTCCTTTTTTTTTTTTTTTTTTACTAAAAAACAGCTTTTGATGAAAAATGAACATGAAAATAAAGACATGGAGGCATCTTTAAAACACTGATTTCCTTGCAGAGGAACAAATGAAGGGGTTGCTGTAAACGAGGACGCATCAGTCCGTAACCCACCGCCCGGTTCTGTTTGGTCACCTGCACCGAGTAAACAGAACCTTCCAATCAACACGCCCGAGCAACTTTTGACAGTAAGCTGAGCAGCGCTAGGGTATCAGTTCCTGATACAATGGAAGGAAGTGCGTCACAGACACTCTGTGCCTCGACACGGAGAAGAATGGAACGCCGCTCGGGTGAAAACACGGCAGAGAGAAGGGGAAGTGTCGGAGCGTGTGGTGGAAGAAGTGAAGAAATAACAGGGCTGACAGAAGAAAGACAAGCGGGTGGTGGGGGACTTCTGAGCTGGAACCGATGGGTCAAAACATCCACCTGCGAACAAACAGGAGCCAGACGTTCCTTCCACTCTTACCGGGCCGCTTGTTTTCAATGGAAGCAACCCCCCCCCCCCCCCCCCTCCAGAAACCGAGGAAAGGAAAATGTTGGCCGCCTGACAAAAACCAGCTTATTATGATGTTTTGGTCCTCCTGCGAATTGTTTTCCTCGTCTCCGGCCCCAAAACAGCTAAATCACATAACACTCGCAACGGTTCTCACACAATGGGCGAGTTTATCTGCGTCCGTCAACAAGGTAGTCTGGGTAATTTACGGGCATGCTGGTCGGAGACTGGAATGTTAATGGGTTTCTGCTGCAGGTCCTGGAAGCTGGAAGGAGTTAAAACCAACAGTTGCTGCCGTTTGGGTTTTCTTTTAACCGGTGGAACATCTCTGTTGGGGATGCTGCTTTGTTGTCTGTGAAAACACTTCCCAGAAGCTTCCCGTTAAACTCAGTCCGTGGTTGCTTGCTGTGGATTTTCACGCCGTCATTTCTTACTTTGGGGCCTCTGATGTGTTCTGCTAACTACGTGCCCGGTTCTTCCTAAACCTGAAATACAAACAAACCGCTTCCCCTGCGCCTCCACGTTTTCCCGAGAAAGCCAACGGCAGCCTGGAGTTTACTGTCAAGCAGATCCGCCCTGGAGCTCATGGGGGAAGATTACCTTCGGAGTGTTTTCAGATGCAATCTGGCGCTCATTTGAGTAAACATAAAGAGCTCGTGTTGCAGCTTCCCTGCAGAATAATCCACATTGTTTGGAATCTCACCAGAAGATCCACCGCCTCTTTAATCTCATTTCAAATCCTTCTGGGTCCTGAACATCACACGTGAGCAACCTGGATTAGGAATATTTTTACCAAGGCGTGAACTGTAACTGGAGGTTATTCTCAGTAATTCAGATCTAATCTGGCTGCTTTGTGTTTGCATTTGCATCAAATACAATAAAAGCTTTGATTTATAGGATAAATTAAATAGTAATTTAATCTTCAGTACAGCATTTTGTAGCATACTTGGTCATAAACACTTGATTTGGACTGATTCTTATTTGTTTACTCATAATCCACCAATAAGACCCCGCTCTTCTTCTACAGAGAAGGGTTTTGTGGTCAGACGAAAGAAAAGATTTGACCGCAGTTCAGGGTATCTGCAGGTTTAAGGGAGCCAAATTTAAGACTTTTTAAGGCCACTCTGACCAAATTTAAACTATTTTTAAAATTAAATTTAAGCTATAATTTCCAGCTATTGCCTGGAACCGGTGCTAACCACATCGCGAACGTGGAATTAGCCATCCAGTTACCATTAAACTTGCACTTCCCCATGGCACAAGCTCCCACTAGCTTAACCAGCTAATGTGCTCATCTAAAAATAGCCCCCTTTCACAACCAACTGAATGTGTACGGTTCCGCTTACGGCAACATCGTACACAAAAAATGCTGAACACCAACTAGAAATTCACGAAAATTTTATAGAAATAAAAGAATCTTGTTTATTGGGTCTTTGGTCATTTAAGACCTTTGGAAACTGGATTTAAGGATTATTTGTCATTTTTAAGGATTTTCAAGGCCTTAAATTTGGAAAAGCAAATTTAAGACGTTTTAAGGACCCGCGGATACCCTGGCAGTTTGAAAGGTTGAAGTTTTCAGTGGAAGCGTCACGCTTTGGTAAATCACACCAATTCAGAACTCTTCCTCCTCACCTAGACGTTCGAAACTCCGGAACAGTTGGGTTTTCCAGTGGGACGATCAGCAGGCTCACAGTAAAGACCAAGCCAACACTTCTGCAGTGGTCTCTAGTGTAAACGAATGCTTTGTGAGCTGATCTCTGCAGGTAAAAAGCTCTGGCGCTCCTGTTTCAGGAACAAGAATCAGCCAGAGCAGCGGGGAGCAGAAGACGGCAGGTTTTGGAGTCTTATTTCCTGGACATCTCTGCCCTGATTGGCTAACAGCAAAGCGACTCTACCACTGACTGTTTGCTCTGCAACGTTAATGTTTCATCTCCACGAAGAACACAAGCCTGGAGGAGTTCTGCTGTGTGGTGGAGTCGCTAATGCTAACTGTTAGCTTCTACCTGTTGGACGCTAAACCAACAACAGCCTTTCCCGTCGTGAGTGAAGATGGGCGAGTCCATGCTAATCTGACCATGTGACATGCTAGCATCACTGGCTTTCTGATCCGAGCATTTCAAAATAAAAAACAAATTATCAGTGAACTTGCTCTTTAATCTTTAGGGATGACCTTCCCAATGCCAGGAATGTGTGTAAAAGTCAAATCCAGGTCCAGGATCAAGTGTGCCATTCCACCCTGGAAACAAAAACAATCATCTACCTTTAAGCTTTTGAGCTTTACTTTTTTCTTAGTGAGGGATGTCAGGTGCCATTGACCCAACAGAGATGAAGCGTGGTGGTTGATCTTCCTCCTAAGGTCCTTCCTGCCCTCCTCTTCCTCCTCCGGTGCGTCCATTCCTTCCAGCTCAACGGAGGCTTAACGTGAGTGTTGAAAAGTGGAAAATTTAATTAGGCTGCCAAAGGGGGTTTGTGTCACTTGGCACGAGCTTCCTCCATCATCCCACCCCCACTCACGACCACCATTAACACTCCCCCCTCCCCCCACACACCCTTTGCTCCGTCTCCAGTCGCAGCAACAACCTTCTTGTTTGCACTTCTTTTTGTACTTGCAGCAGATCCTTCGGGACATGACCCACCAGGCCAGGGAGGCGGACGGAGGTCAACAGTTTAGTGGCGAACGGAGCTTGTGAAGTGGGTGTGAACTGACGTGGATACAGTGGAGCAGAGCGGCTGCTGCAGGAGGCCAGACGTGCTGAATGCCACTTATGTCTCGCTGCTTCTCCTAATTACTGCCGCTCTGCTGCTACAACACCATGCTTTGGTTCACGTTGTTGCTCATATCCAAGCTCTTTATGGCAGCCGTGGTGAGATAGATGTTTTACTTTGCCCTGTTGGAAATGCTCTTCCATACTGATCACGATCAATAAATTAAATGCTACGTCAAAAATGGAATAATAGTAATTGCCTTTGAAACGTACAATCTCGGAAAAACCTCATCCAATCATCAACTCTTATACCTTCTTTACGCACGGATCACACGCTCTCGGCTTGGAGCAGCTGAACAGGAAGTCAAGCCAGAGCCAGGCTAGCATACTAATGCTATACGGTGACGTAGCCTGAGCAGAGCCAGCTGGATCTCCGATCTAGGTCCCAGCATCTCTCTTAAACTTTAGTGGGAACAGAATCCGGAGTACTCCTGACGGACGGATGTGAGGACTCCGTCAAGTGCCTGGAGGCTCCGTGACCGTTCCGTAGGTAAGCTACATGAGGAATTATGGTAGAAAGAGAGCCAACAGTGGGTCAAAGGTTATATTCTTATGGTTGGTTGACAGTATCCGTTGTGTCTGGCATTACCCTGGCTTTGGAGCGGAGCCTGGAAAAAGGGGGCTTGACCTTTGAGATGTTTTTTTAATGTAGCTCCTTTGAACGGCTTTTATTTTTCAACCCTACGTTTAAAGAAACATAAACCATTGTGATGCTTTCTGACGCTCCAGAGCACCAACATAGACATCAGTCGTGCAGATTACTCCAGCTACTTGACCTCTAAACAAATGTTGGACGCTATGGACGCCAAAGCTGACAGTTTGAGTTTATTGTTGTTGGTCAGGACCCTGTTGTGAGTCACGCCTCGGCTCCGATGTCCTCTAAGACAAATCTGAGAAACGCCCGTAACTCGTTTTGGTTGCTCTGCACCCACCTGCACAGACACGGGCTGCAGCTGCAAAACAATAAATATATAAATATATATAGCCATTATATCAAAACAAAACTACAGCTGGTGGGTAACATTTATAGCAACAAAATTAAAATATCTTCATTGTTTAGACTGAAAATATAACGTTTAAAAATGATTTGAGATATATTTTGGTCCTTTTCCTTTCTAAGAATGACCCGCTGCCTCATATATGTGCGCTGTTTTAATATTAGATCTTCTTTTGATGAGACATTACGGTCGTTTTGGTTCAACCTTGAAACTAATGTTATGGATCATCTGTTAGGGCTGTTTTTACAGATTTATTTTTATTTATACCATAAAGTTGGATTTACTTTATTTATTTACCTTCCTGAAAAACATCAGCATGACAATAGCTCTAAAACATTATTGTCACTGACATTTTTTATTCACTCGTTTTTTATATTTAATATTTGGCCAGTTTGTTGATTTGTTTGATCAACTTTGGTTAAATGTTCGATTTTAATTCCAAGCCGTGTGCAAAATTAAGATTCAAGAGTCGCAATCGGGTTTTTAAAAACTGATTCGGCCGCAGAAACGTTCAGCATCCGCTGTTGTCGGAAGTGATTCACCGATATGAAATTTTTGGGCCGATACCGAAATTAAGATAGCGGTTATGCTCGATAACCGATATTTGCCAATATCGATATGCTGACATTAATCCTTCTAAAATCGGCAGATTTTGTATAAAATGAAAATTATTAAAGCTGATTTTACGTTATTATGTACACACAACACACACATTTACGCTTCTGAGATGATTACATTCACTGTTTACATGACTAAACAAATACACATCACCCCTCACCCTCTGAAACAGGAAAACAAATGGAGACGAGATGGAAAACATATCTGTTGTTAATATCGGCCCGGTTTTATTTATTGGACCGATACCAATATGTTAAAAAATGACTAACATCGGCCGATACAGATATCGATATATTGTCCATCCCTAGTTGTCGGTTTAGCAGGCAGTTAAGGTGAAAAACATTTAGGTATCGGCCTTGAAAATTGGTCCAATCCACCATCGGCAAAAGGGAAATCCATACCTGTCGATGCGTTAGAGGAACAGTCGCTTAAAAAGCATTTCATCCACCAAGGAGAAAATAAAAAGTTCTGTCAGTACTCCCCTTTAACGCACCGTATGAGAAGGTTGGATTGGATTTGACTGGTTTTGCAAACACACACGTTTGGTCCAAAAATGAATCAATAAGTTATCTGTGGGAATTCAAAGTGACATCGTTACTCATCTTTCACCCTTTTGTGCATGCCACCCTCAGTTAGGCTGTCCCCATCTCTGCCAGTCTTCAAGAGCCGCCTAAAAACCCACCTCCTCCGCTTGGCGTTTCCTGAAAATGTTTGAATTTGGCCCTCTTTTATGTTTATTGTATCTCACAGTTTTCATTGGTTCACTTTTACCTTGTTTTATACATTTGTCTTCTACTAGAATGTTTCACCTTTTTTGTAATTTGTCATCTGCAATTTGAATTGCTTTTACTGTACCATGTTCAGCGCCTTGGGCTTCCTGACAGGGTTGCGGAAGGCGCTTTATAAATAAAGCTTTGATTGATTGATCCGGTGGGTTAGGGTTAGAACACCAGAGAGGAATCTCACCAGGTTAAGGTTCACTTCAGAGACAAACAGAATATTATGCTGCATCCTTATAGGTAGGACACAAAATAGAGCTTAATTTGCCTTTTTAAAGTTGTTCAGAGGATTAATAGAAAACATTGACCTTCAATTTAATGCAAATCTCATCTGATGCTGACAACGGTGTTGTGCTTCTCCACGTGGCTGCATCACATCCCGTCAGGCTCAAAGCAAAACTTTCTCTCAACTCGTCGGGAAACCAAGTCCTCACCCCTCCTGCACCCCTCCAACTTATAGGTATTTATTTTTCGAACGAGGGGGAGGCGAGGGGAAGCGGGAGTCTTGTCACATTACATGCACCTGTCTGCGTGCGTCTTCACTTGCAGCTGTCATCCCACGCGACAGGTCTATCAGTGTCCACGGCTGACGGGAACGCGTACCTCAGCCTGACAGGCCGAAACGACAGCGCCGCAATCCAGACTGACAGCTCCTCAGGTAGCTGGGGGAGGACGGGGGGAGGAAACGGGGGAGCTACAGAGCAATGGGAGTAAATTAGAGTGAGTAAACACCTTGAGCTAATCCACAATGCATGACTGATCTTCTGCTTATTTCACAAAATTATCTGATAATGAAGCAATTCTGCGATCACGCTCTGCAAACCAGGGCCAAACGCTCCTGTTAAAACCTCTGCTACGGCTCAGGAGATGCCGTGTGCCAGTTTCAGTTTTCTTTAAGCAAATTGAATCTCATCTTCTATGACGATCGTGCACGTTGAAGCGAAGCCAAGCAGCTTTCTCAAGGAGCACCAGGAGCTGTACTGAAGAGAGAAAAACACCTGCGGGATGTGCTTAGTTAAGGTTTTAATCAAGTTTCCATGATCACACCCTGGAGGGGAGAAATAAGCAGGACCCCCCTCCCCTCTTTGACAAAAACCTTCCTTTATCTTGTCAAAAGCCACTGAAAACAAGCTGATCCGGAACACCCCGAACACGACACCAAACCGGGACGAACCGACGAGCTCCTGGGCGAAAACTCATCTGATCAGCTTAGCTACGCTCTCCTGGCTCCCCGTGTTCCACGAGTAATTAGCACTCTACGGTTTAACTGGATCCAGTGATTATCTGAAGGTTCGGGGTGTGCGGGACTGTAACATCTCTCTGAGTTTCGTAAGTAAAGTGAGCGACCTGAGCAGATTCTCTCATTTCTGCGTCTTTTTCCCTCTTTTGATTTCCCAGATCAAACAGGCTGTAACAAAAGACCCCAAATCCCCCCCCCCCCTCCCCCTCTCCTCCTCCTGCTCTCTTTCCAAAATTAGTTAAGCCTTTCGGCTCCATCATCCTCAACGTGGCTCGCATCAGCAACCCTACGCTGCATCGCCTCAGAAATCCATCCCTCTCCTCCGAGGATGCTGGAGACGAGGAGGAAAGGGGTGAGGAGGACAAAAGAAACTCTCACACGTCACTCTGAATTTGGAAAGCCCCTCCCAGGAAGTACAATTCGTCCTTTCAGGGTGAGCATGTTGGGTCGAAAGGCTGCAGAGCAAATAACTAAAGGTGAAGATAAAAACAGACGCGGGCGACTCGGACAGATTGGACAAACACACTCCGGTGAACTCGCCTGTCCGTCTCCAGCGCTCGCTGACATGTCCAGGCCCTTCGGACGCTCCTGGTTTCCCTCGGATTACCTCACCCTCCCAACCAGGATGATTCAGGGTTTTCAATCGCTCTCGCTGTCACACACTTCTTCTCCTTTCCCGTTCACTCCCTTTCCCCGCAGCTCTGTCCGCCTCCGATGTGCTTTTCTGCTCTTCAAAACTTTTCCATGACTTCTGGGATGAAGTCAAAGGAAAAGGTGCTTGGCTTTAAGTGATCCTGTTTCACACACTTGTCACTTCCCCAGGCTGGCAGGTCCTTAGCGCCTCCAAGCTGCATGCTAATGGGGTTGTCACCGGGGCAGTTGCTGCTAATCTAACAGTTAAAGTCAAGGA